>NW_027467483.1:440000-448603 GCF_046742065.1 Oratosquilla oratoria
TACATATATATATACATATATGTAGACATACACATATATATACATACATATATATATATATATATTTATACATATGCATACATGTATATATATATTTCTATATATATATTTACACATACATATACATATATATTTACATTAACATATATATATATATATATATTTATACATAATTCAGTCCGCTCGTGACCTCAGCTAGAGACCTCGTTTTTCTGCACAGACACCAGCTAGCGAATACCTGTGAAATTTATATCTCCGAATAGTGTTAAGTGATTGTGTTGTGTTTTTGTAATTGTATACGTATAGCGCTATAAAGTTACAGATATAAGATAAAATGTAGTGTCCTATTTAGATTCAAAACAGTTTTCTGTTACTGTACTCCAAAGGTAGGAGAAATAGTATAAGGTAAATAGAGTAAGCTTCGCGTATTTAGTTTATTAGAGACCGCTTTGATTTTGTTATTGTTGTTGATTTGTATTTTCTCTTTGCCGTTTTTATTGCTGAAGGAGGAGCGAAATGGCTTGTGAGGGTTGCGTGAACCTAGAGGTCCGTCTCAGGATGTGTGAGGAGGAAATTCGTTTTCTCAGGAGTGCGCTCCGTGAGAAGAGTGAACCCTCCCCACAACCCAAAGAGCGTTCCACTTCTTCCCCTACTGTCACTGCCGTGAGCGAGTGGCGCTCCGTGGGGTCCCGTTTGGCGATCCCGCGTTCGGTAGACGTGTCCACTGTGGAGCAACCGCTGGCTCTAGCCAATCGTTTTGCTCCACTGGAGGATGAAGTGGCTGAAAACCAGGAGTTCTTGGTGGTGGGGGACTCCATGGTGCAAGCTATGACGACATCCTGCAGCGGAAGACTAAACGACGTTGCAAGCTTGTATGTCAACCGGGCCGTGGGATCGCTGATTATACCCAGTCCATCAGGGAGCAAGGACGGAAGAACACGGTTACGATTGTTCATACGGGAGGTAACGATGTAAGTAGGGTGAAATCAGAGGAGTTTGTTCGGAATTACAAGGTCCTCCTTCAGGAGATGAAGGAACGTGGGAGCCGTCACGTAGTCTGTGGGATCCTCCCAAGGATCTACGCAGGCTCGTGTTTGAACAGTAGAGCCATAGGGATCAATGATAGGATATTGCAGTTGTGCACACAATTGGGATACCACTTTCTTGATCCTTGGTATCTCTTTTCTAGGCGCCATGACCTTTACGCTTCTGATGGGATCCACCTTACCCGCAGAGGCAAAGATGTTCTTACAAACCTCATTGTGGGAGTTTGTAATGAATTAGCTCCTTTTTTAGGGTAGAAGCCCAAAGGGAAGGGGAAATAGAATGTACTTGGGAAAACAGTGTACAGTATAGCATTAATGTAGAACAATGTGCCAGTATAGGACAAAATATAATTTTAGGATATAATGTCGCTAGGGGACGAAATGTTACATTAGGATGTAATGTCATAGTACAAAATGTCGCAATGGGATGTAATGACAGTGGAGGACAAAAGATCACGATGGGAAGTAATGATAGTGGAGGACAAAATATCACGATAGGATGTAATGATAATGGAGGAGAAAATATCACGGTAGGATATAATGTCAGTGTAGGATAAAATATAATTTTAGGAAGGGATACCGGACAGAATGTCAATGAAGGCCAAAATATCATGATAGGATGTAATGACAGTGGAAGACAAAAGATCACGATGGGATGTAATTATAGTGGAGGAAAAAACATCACGGTAGGATATAATGTCACTGGAGGACAAAATATAATTTTAGGAAGGGATGCCGGGCATAATGTCAATGAACGACGGGAGGCCGGCGTGAATCACGGTGACGTAGGGGGACAAAATGTACGAAAGAGATCGGATGACCGTGTTCGACCAGATGTCCGTGATGAGGGAAATGTTAATGTTAATTTTGATGGGAGAAATGTTAATGAGGCATTGAATGTCAATGAAGGACCAAATAATAATATAGAGAAAGGTATAAATAAGAAACAAAATGATAAAGTAAGACATGATATTGAAACTCAAAATGTGTCAAAAAGAAATAATCACGAGTTTCTTAAAACCATGTACTTTAATGCTCGTAGTATTAGGAAAAAAAATTCAAGAAATACAGGCGTATGTCAAAAGCGAAAATCTCGATATGATAGGAATAACTGAGACATGGTTAAATGGTACAGAGTTCGAAGCTGAATTTAATATTGCGGGATTTAAACACTTTCATCAGGATAGAAACCACAAGAAAGGTGGGGGTGTTCTGTTGTACGTTAAAAACATACATACACACATACACACACACACATATATATAATATATATGTATATATATATATATACATACATACACACATACACACACACACACATATATATATATGTATATATATATATATGTGTGTGTGTGTGTGTGTGTATGTAAATATATGTATATGTATATATAATGTATATATATGCATATATATATACATATATATACGTATATATATATACATATATGATATATATATATACATTTGTATACATATATATATACTGCACAATCTCCATGACCGTCGCGCAGAGGATTCGAACCACTGCCTATAGACCCAAGAGAGTCCACAGCACCCGCCTTTGACCATTCGACCACAGACGATCTAAAAGTGTACAAATTCGTAATCAGATAGATTACGAGATCGTACACTTTTAGATCGTCTGTGGTCGAGTGTTGTGGACTCTCTTGGGTCTATAGGCAGTGGTTCGAATCCTCTGCGCGACGGTCATGGAGATTGTATTATTGATGTCGCTGTCCACTAGCGAATTTATTCACACACACACACACACACACATATATATATATGTATATATGTGTGTGTGTGTGTGTTTATATATATACATACATACATATACCAAGGCTTTTTCCCCCTTACAAGGGAGGTAGCTAAAAAGGAAAAGGCATAAAATCATTCCCACCCATTCCATCCCTGAAAACACTCCACACCCCTCCACCCTCCCTCCCATCTTAGCTCTTCCTAGATGACGGGTCATCCCTGCACCTTGTCCACTGCCCTGGGTTAGAAGCAGTGTCGCAAGACACAGCACATCCACAGGAAGGCCGCTTCATTAAATCGGCGACCACCCCCTCTCCGTCCCCCCATATAAAGGAGAAGACGGGGAGAAATCCCTTCGGGCTGCGTCACAATTTTGCTCACACACACACTACCTCACCCCCCATCCCCCCCGTCCATTCCACCTCATGCATCACAACATCTTCCATATACAACCATTCTCCATTCACCCCTGTCTTCTGTCCTCTCCCGTCCTTCCTCAACAGACATTCCCCTCTTCCCCAAAGCCCCCTTCACCCCATCCATCCACCTCATCCTAGGACGTCCCCTCATGTTCACTCCCTCCACATCTGCCTTCCATACCTCTTTTACTAGTCTTTCTTCACTCATTCTTTCCATGTGTCCAAACCACCCTAATACTCTTTCATCAACCCTATCTCCCAACCCCCTTTCCACCCCTGTTCTCCTCCTCACCTCCTCATTCTTCACGCTATCTAGCCTAGTAACCCCCATCATACTTCTCAGACACTTCATCTCAAACACATTCAAGCTCCTTCTCTCTTCTTCTCTTATGTTCCATGTTTCTGCTCCATACAGTGCTGTTGGCACAATCACTCCTTCATACAGTCTCCTCTTAGCATCCATTCCCAAATATCTATTCCTCATTACACTTTTTAATCCACCAAGGCATTTACTAGCTTCTCTCAATCTACATTCTACCTCCACCTTTACTCCACCTTTCCCTGCCACATTTGCACCCAAGTATCTAAAATTATCTACTTCCTCCAGTTGCTCTCCCTTAATGCTCACTTCCAGATTACATATATATATATGTATATATATACACAGATATATATACAGTATATACATATATATATATGTATGTATATATATATATAATTATATATATATATATATATATATACACAATGACCTATGCTGACAACATGAATGTATTAAGTCAGTTCTCTCTCATCCCCTTCCCTTCCCCTCGCTTTCCCTCTTTCATTCATTCTTTTTCTTCCTTTCCTTCCCTTCCTCTCCTTCCTGCACTCTCTTCCCTTCCCTTCCTCTCCTTCCTTCATTCTCTTTCCTTCCCTTCCCTTCCCTCTTCACTTTACTTACCTTGCCTTCCCTTCCCTTCATTTACCTTCCCTTCCCTTCATGTCGCTTACCTTCTCTTTTCTTTCCTTGCCTTCCCCAGCTTCATTGCGTTCCCTTCAGTCATATTCTTTTCCCTCCCTTCCCTTCCCTTCCTTTTCATTTCCTTGCCTTCCCTCGCTTCCTTGCGTTCCCTTCCGTCCCATTCCATTCCCTCCCTTCCCTTCCCTCCCTCTCTTTTCCTTTCACTCCCACCTTTCCTTCCCTTTCATTTCCTTCTTTTCCCTTTCCTCCCTTGCTCTCTCCTTCTTCCCTTTCTTCCATCTACCCTCTTTCCTCCTCCCTACTTATCCTCCCTCCCTTCGCTCCTTCATCTCTTTTCCGTCCCTATTTTTACCTGCCTTCTTTCCCTCCCTCTACTCCCTTCCTTCCCTCCCTCCCTCCCTTCTTCCCCTCCCTCCCTTCCTTTCCTTCCTCCCCTCCCTTCCCTCCCCTCTCCGTTCCTGCTCTCCTCCATCCCTTCCCTCCCTTCCCTTTCTTCTCCTCCTTGCTCTCTCTTCTTCATCCCCTTCCTGTTACCTCCCGTCTCTCTCTTAACATCTCCCATTATGAAGACTTGTCTCACTTTTTAGTCTCTTCAACAAAGACAATTAATGATAATTCCAGTAAGACATTCCAGAGAGTGTGTTGAACAAAAATGATTCCTGAAACACTTAATGACACGTACATGTACATATGTATGTATGTATGTATGTATGCATGCATGTGTGCATGTATGCATGTGTGTATGTATGTGTGTATGTGTATGTGTGTATGTATGTATTTATGTATGTATGAATGTATGCGGGTATGTATGTATGTGGGTATGTATGTATGTATGTATGTATATATGTATAAATATATGTATTTAATTATGTATGTGTGTACGTATGTACGTATACACGTATGTATACATAGAAAAAGTCTACTGTACATGATACATGACAACCGTATGTAAATGTCATTCGTCTTGTAGAACCGACGTCCGTAACACTTTCTCTTCGTCCGTCACCTCTTGGTGTCTCTCCACAAAGCGATTTTTCACAAGACGTTAGTAATCAAAATCTAGTTTCAATCAAATCATTCTTAAATCAGCGCTTTGAGACCCTTTTGGCCTTCTTCAAGACGTGTGCGCGCGCGCGCGCGCGTGTGTGTGTGTGTATGTGTGTGTGTGTGTATGTGTGTCTGCGTGTACGTGTCTGCGTGTGTGTGTGTGTGAATCACCATCGTCTTGGATCACGTGTTGGACTCGTGATCGACAGCTATTCCCCTCACGGAAGAGAGCTCAGAGCTCGCATGACCGATCTATGGGTAATGTTGAGACCATACACGCACACACACAACCCAACTCCCCGCCCACGAGAGTTGGAGTTACGACTCGAAGCGCAACGATATTGAAATCAATTCAGCCCTAGGCAGGATTCGGGGACTTTACCAACCGCGCCACCGAGTCGTGTGTGTGTATTCACTTGGTCTTTGGATCACGTGTTGGACTCGTGATCGACAGCTATTTCCCTCCTGGAAGAGAGCTCAGAGCTCGTAGGTCCGATCTATGGGTAATGCTATGACCTTGCACACACACACACACCCCTAACTCCCCACCCACGAGAGTCAGATTAACGACCCGAAGCGCAGCGGTACCGAAATAATTTCGGCCCTGGGCAGGATTCGAACCCAGAACTGCGGGCCACTATTGTGTGTGTGTGTGTGTGTGTGTGTGTGTGTGTGTGTACACTTACATATATGTCTATCCCTAGATTTCAAAGGTGCGTCCTTATATATGAACTGTGCTGTATGTTATATATATGTGATCATATGTATATATACATTTACAATATATATACATATATATGTATGTATGCATACATACATACACATGTGTATACACGTATATACATACGTATATTACATGCATACATAAACTGATATATACCGTTTGGCAACGTATTCTTCAAGAAGGTGCTACGCCGACCAATTATGCTAATCTTAAGAAAAATGAATTAAAACCAAATCATTGGTGCCTTCATGCCATGTCATCATGAATTCATCTATAAAAAAACGGTAAATTAAACAGTTGCTCTGGCAGTCGTGTCGTCCATTTTGGTGCCAAATATGTGACAGACAAAGAAGTCTTGACACATATCCTAGTCTCAGTCTATAGGATGAACTTTGATGCACTATTATACGTTAGAAACCATATTAGGAGTCTTCTAATCTAATTAGTGTGTGGTCCCTCTTCTCTCTAATGCCATGACCTTGTTCTGCCTGTGTATTAATGTTTCTTTGCATTCGCCAGTAATCACTTAAACTAGATTATTATTAGTCTCCGCAAATGATGGTTAGCTGCTAATTTTGCACTGACAACACCTGTTTGGTCGTTACCAAAGCTTTGTATGTATAATGTGTGAGTACTACACGTTATGGTATGAATGTATTAGTCTACAAACTTAAACATATTCTATTGACGTACCTAGTCCTTCTGGTTCTCCTGATCTGAGAAAACAATGATTATGCTACTGACCTGAGCAACTTCTACAAAGTAGTTGTACCTCATAATGCTCTTCTTCGTATTGTCTGCTTGTATGTATACAGGAGCATAGTTTTATGTACATATATGTATGCAAATAGATTACATATATATATATATATATATATATATATAATATATATATATATATACACAAACATATGTATATATATATATATATAATACTGATGACCCACTTTCGGAGAAGAATAAGCAAAGATATAGAGATCTGTATATTTCGATCACTTACTGTGATCCTCTTCAGCAGATATGAATTACAGAGTAGAGAACAATGTGTATTTATACTGAAACAGTGAGGTAGCAAGAAGGGACGGAGGCTCAGGTCAGACATGCATTGCTTGGACCTTGGGGGCTCAGGTCACGTGTCCGGCGTTGCGGGGACCTTGGTGATTTTTGTCCATCGCTAATGTAGATGGTAACATTTTATTCATAGCAAAAGAAGAAATACAATCTGGTGACCATTGACCGTAGAAAATGTTGTAATTTGAAAAAAAAAAATTAAGGAGGATTCTACTATTTTTCTTCTGAAACTACATTTGGATTTGTAAATTATTTCAGCATCGTCCCAATTTATCCGGTGGTTTTTATTGGCGACGTGCTGAAATACCGCGGAATTTCCCTGCCCGTATTTTACAGAGTTCTTGTGTTCCTTGACCCTGGTAGTGAGGTCTCGACCCGTCTGTCCCCAATATACATCATTGCAATCTAAACAAGGTAATTTGTAAACTCCAGGAGTTGTATTACTCTTGGATCTATGATGTATATTGACATAGATAGGGGACGTCAGTAAAATAAAAGAGGTTATCACACTGGGCTTCCACGGGCTTCATCAGCGTCGACAGTCGGGAGTTCGTTTGAGTGAAAACGACTTCGGCTACAATATTTCACTCCTCAAACTTCCAAATATCAAATTATCTTTCCATCATATATAGCGAAGCTTAATGATGAACTAAAAGATTGTAAACCTAGATACGAATGTTAGACATGCTGTTGAAATGTTTTTTGAGAAGTCTAGAAGTCTTTAAACGAAGTCCTTCTCTAATTATGCAAATGGAGTTTGGAGGTAGGATGTTGAAGGAAAAATACTCCAGTGTGATAACCCCTTAAGGAGAACCTTCCTGAAGGAGGAGAGACCGAAGGGACTGAAGCGACGCTACAAGGAATCTCCTCCTTGGACTCGAAGAACCTCCCTTAGACTCGAAGACCTCATGAAGAAAGAGCCGGATTTCTTTATGTGTCCGAACTCGGCGAAGAGGACCCGAAAGAAAAGAGACGAAAGTGTCTGAAGAAGAGGAACTATCTGTCGAAGAAGCTCTTGGGCAAAGACGTATTCGGAAACGTAGACTTCGAGGGAAATGTTCCTTCGAACTGGGGAGGAGGTGAATGTGTGTGTGTGTGTGTGTGTGTGTGTGTGTGTGTGTGTGTGTGTGTGTGCGTGCGTCCGTGCGTGTGTGTGTGTGTGTGTGTGTGTATGTGTGTGTGTTTGTGTGTGTATGTTGGGGTGGGGGGTTGGTGGAAATGAGAATGAAGGTGAAGATGGTCATACAAATGGAGGACCTGTGAATTTATGTTTCATGTGGGTAAAAGGATCCCCATGGGAAAATGTTCAGCAATGAACAAAAGCTCTGAAATATCCAAAGGGTTTTATTATGGCCAATGCAACTTTTATTTCTGAATATTGAACATATTTCTTCCAAACCAATCACGTTTTTTGTTCAAGCAAAAGAAAATCATTTTGTTGGGGCAATCATCCACTTTAGAACTTGTGTGACTTACCTTCCACCGCCTTCTAGCAGGACTGCAAGTGACTTGTAAAATGACTTTTAAACTCAAATAACAAGTAAAGTATTAGTGACCATGTTTAATACACA
>NW_027467484.1:0-92500 GCF_046742065.1 Oratosquilla oratoria
GTTGTTTTTTGTTGGAGTGTGTATGGGGGAAGGGTTGTTGTGGGGGGGTGGGATTAGTTGTGATGTTGGTTGTTGAGGTAGGGTTGGGGTTGTATAAGGTGAGGGTGGTGGTTGGTAGATTGAGTTAATGAGAGTTGTAGAGGGGAGGGATGTGTTTAGGGTATGAGGGGAAGTGAGGTTGTTTGAATTTTTGTGGGATTTTTGAGGTTGATATAGATAAGAGTGGGTTGAGTTTGTGTGATGGATGGTTAGAGTATAGGGTTGATTGTGAGTGAATTGTATGGTAGAGTAGGAGTAGGATGTTGTATTGAATGTGGTAAGGTAATTTAAGAGGGGATTTGTTTGTGTAAGTGGATGATGTTGAATGTATGGGAGGATGTTTATTAGGATTTTTGGATTTGTGGGGGGATTGTTATGATAAATAGTTTTTGGTGAAAGGAGGGGGTTTGGTGGGGGGGGGGTGGTTGGTGATTTGGGAGGTTGTGTGAGGTTGGGAATGATTAATTGTTTAATGTATGGGGATGTTGGGGGTAAGAGTTTTTGATAGGTTGTAGGAGGGAGATAGGGGGGTAAGGGGGATGAGTGATGTAAGTGTTAGTGTAGTAAGGGTTTTTTTAGGGGGGGTGGATTAAATAGGTTATTTTTAGGATTCTAATTATTAGGTTTTTGGGTGATGATGATGAGTTTTTTGTGATTTGTGAATGGTTTGTATTTTTTTTTTTTTTGAAAAAATAATGTGAAATTGGGTAATGTGGGTGATGTGGGTTATTTAGAGATTGATTTTATGGAATATTTAAATGAATATGGGGTTAATGGAGTGAAATGGGGTGGAGTGTTAAGTGAGGTATTAGTAGAAAAATGGGTGAGAATTTTTAAGAGGGTTTGATTTGGGGTTATAGGTGGTAATGGATTGGGTAGGGGTTTTAGGGTAGGTTTGTATGATGTGTGGTGGTCCTCTTGGAAAGGTTGGGAAGTGTGATTATATATTTTGAATGAAGGAGTATAATTTTTATGATCAAGGGGTGAGAAGGTATTATAAGGATATGATTATTTGAGATTAATTGAAGTTGTGGAATATTGTATTTTAGGGTTTTAGTTTAGTATAAGGGTTGATTGGAAGTGGTAATATAGGAAAGGTATTAGTTTGAATAAGGTTAATTTATGGAGGGGGGGTTTGTATGAGGGGGTTAGAGAGAGTGTTTTTGAGGGAGAAGTAGTTGGGGTTATTTTAGTTAATATGTTAGGGGGAGGGTTATTTAGAGTGTTGTTGTTGTAAGGGGGGGAATGTTGTTATTTATTGTTGGGTAAGTGTGGGGATAGGTGGGGTGGTGAGAAAGGGATGGGGTGGACACTGGAGTATTGAGGTGGTGTTTGTTGGAGGGATGAAGAGGGTAGTTGGATTATTGTGTTGGATGGTAAATTGGATATAAAAAAATAAATGGATAAAGTAAAGACAATAAAATTTATAGATAGTTAGTTTATTTAGGTTGGTATTGGTGTTGGGAAGAAAGTATTATTATATATATTTATTATGATAAAGGTTTTGGTATGTATGAGTATGATTATATTTTTGATATTTATTTTAGTGGCCGTTCCGATGCAGAATAACTTTGTTGCCAGATAGTCACTTCACGGACAATATAGAATTAGTATCATGCTTTACTTAGAGACATCAATACCCAAGAGGCAATCACACTTAAGGCCAATGCCAGAGACAACAGCAAAAGTGACATTGAATACTGTAGCATGCGAGGAAAAATGTAAAGGAAGACAAACTGATCCTAGAACAAGCAAGGGAGAGCCTTGCATAGAATGCAAATGATTACAAAAGGGAGATTATACAATTCTTGCAAGGCAAAGTAAGCCTTTCTACTTAACAGACTACATTCTGCACCAGTATCTACAGTGACTGACAGAGGCGTATCCCTAGTAAAAAATTGAAAGGTAAGTAATTGAGAAGATTCAACAGCCACAAAAGGAATTATTTGAGACCGAACATTGCTGGTCAACTCTTGGGGTTGGGAAACATGCGCTGGGGAAAATGGGATTGACGAGGCTGGTGAGAAGTCTCATCCCTAAGTTTCAAAACCTTGAAACATTGATCAGTCGAATGTTTACACTGACCATGGATATGGCAATAACTGAGTCTGCTTAGAGGTTCTACTCTGGAGAGGTCATGCGATTGATTAGAAGAAACAGTAGGTACACTCCTATGAACAGGGGACAGTTTTGACTTGTTTACCTGGCGCCTATGGCGGAAACAAAAATCGCTCGAATGACCAGACCTGTTACAAAGAGTACACAACAGGGGAGGGGGTGTAACTATAGATTGAGGGGAACTAGGAGTAGAAACTGTAGACTGAGAGAGTTGAGGAGAACTAGGGACATGACCCTGTTGATGAGCATTGCTAATACACAAAGAACTAGATGGGACCTCTCCCAGTTTACGAGAAAGTTGTGATGCAAAAGACAATAGAGTTTCATCAGCCTTATACTTGAGAGAAGATGCTGCTCGTCTCTCAGAAGGCACCAAAAAAAGGATGTACAAGAGAAATTCTATGATAAGACGAAATCTATCTACAGAAATATTACCATTCTCTACCCAGTCCAACTGGGACAATGACTCGACAGCTTCAACAGCAAGGATACTGGCCTGAGCTTGCGCACGGCGATAATCGAGGGTACCCAGTCGGGATACGAGAGTATCAGCTAGTTTGAAGCACCAATGGAATGCACCACCACCAAGAGTATCTGCGAACAGTTGAAGGAAGTTAGACCTAAAGGTGTCATAATCATAGTTCAGAAGTTTAGGATCTAAACACGAAGCCGAGAGGAGTTCGGCAGCAAACGAATGTGGCACAATCTGGGACCTCACAAAGGATATCTTCTCAGGCCCCGTCGAAACGTTTGACTGTACAATAGCATCTTCACATTGTCTTATGAACTCAGCCGCCCTATAATGAGGGTCTATCCCTGAAAAAGGCACCACAGTTGGGTTTTGATGCAGTAATGTTACCCTATTACCCATTGGCTCAGATGAGCTTACCGGACTGAGAAACGAAGGCCTCGATTTAGACATGGTGGGAGATAACTTTGTCCCACTTCTTAAAATCATATGAAAATACTAACACCAAACAAATACAACACTCTAACATAAGCATGAAATAATGTAAAAAAAATAATACAGTATAGTGAATCACACGGACAATGACATAATTTACAGAAACACAAGCATTGACACTACCAATGCCATACATAGACCACTAGGAAGAAAATTATATTACGACCGTAATGAAACACACACGTCGCAGGCGACGAAGGTCGTCCGGGGTAATATTCGAGGGACGCGAACGACGTCACCACAAAAATTTATATAATTCATACAAACATAAATTGTGTAATGCATACAAACATAAGCATTGGAAAACAGAACCAATGCAATACATAAATCAATAATGTAATAATACACATATACGTAAATAAACACGCGTCGCCAAGCGACGACAGTTCAACATTCAAAATAAAGCATACAATACAAACATAAGCATTGGAAAACAGAACCAATGCTATACATAAATCAATAATGTAATAATACGTAAGTACATATACGTAAATAAACACGCGTCGCCAAGCGACGACAGTTCAACATTCAAAGTAAAGCCACGCCAATGACATCACGGTTTCTAGCAGGGAAGCGTCACTTAACTGGTCTTCACAGATTAACTTTGGCTTCTCCTGGAGCAAATAAACTGTCTAATTCACCATCCAGGCGCAATTTTCGCTGAGGGTACCCACGGAGCAATAATCAGGACAGGCGACGATGATGTCCAAATAAAGCAGGGAAAAAAATCACTTTCCGGCAAACGGCCTGCGCCGAAATGCAACTGAAGACAGTGTCCAGAGCACTATAATGTCTATAAACATGTAAGGTCACTGAAAATACCTGAGCTGTAACGAAAAAAATGGGGAGAAAACACAATACGAGCCACCAACCGATACGCACACTAGCCGGCAATTCAAAGTCACTAATTGTACTAGTCTTTGTAATAAAATGAGTCACTAATCGTTTATACCGCTGCCACCAAATGTTCTGGGTGGCTAAAGAAACTCAGGAGACACAGTTCAAATTTATAGAATTGGGAAAAAAATATAATATATGGCACGACACAATGGACAAGCGTGCGGTTGCCGTGAATGTGATTCGTCGACTGACTCCAACATTCCCGCTAAAAACTACCCACGCCAAGCCTTGCAGCATTTGATAAGAATAATAAATACGGCATTTAGAATATATGTACAAAACACACAGAATATAATACAATATAAATATACAAACATCGTGCCAACACAAAAATATTGGATTTCAAAATGGCCGCCACTTGAATTCTACATGTGAGATTACCTCTGGGGCAAATATTTTTATAGTACATGACAATATTTGCTGGTATCTATTTTTCAAAATGACATACTTTATTACAGTACTCCACTTAATTCATGAGAGATGAATATTCATCATCATGTATTTTTGACAAGACAACATTTTACTCAAAGTCTGTGAAGACACTGACACTGACATTCTACAATGGTCTGGTATTTGAGGCAAGGTATACATTGGTACTGAAGATATGTGTACATAAACAGTGTCATGTTAACCAGTTCAGCACTGCCACAACTAAATGAATGTTGTGGACATCCCTTCATGTGCAGTCCCCTTCACACACACAGAGGGCTGTGCACTCAAGGGCAGCCTTCTTGCACTTGCAGTGTTTCACACACCCTTTCTGGCACTTGCAAGAAACCAGCTCAATGCAGATGTCAGCTGCCTCAGGTAGCCTGGTCCAGTATGGTGTGTATTGTCCTCCAGTCATTGACCAACCCCAGTTGGTTGGTGGTGGGAGTTACGGTGCTGGCAGCAGTATCTGACCCCACACATGTCCACCTTGATATACTGCCCTCTTGACATGTTCCTCTAACGCTGCCTTCGTTGGAGGGATCAACTGCACATCATTCTTCCTTGCGAAGAGTTTCCTCCTGGCCTTGTCAATGTCCGTGCATTTGCTGGTTCGATCATACAACAGGATCACGAACCTCTCGATGATGCACATTGCATCATTTGGTATGTCACTTGGTGCGGAAGACAGCTGCATCAGTGCCTCAGTTAACTCTGGCAGTACTGTCCAGACTGCCCATGCGGTGTTCTTCCCATGTCTATCAAAGCTTGACACAGTATCGCATCCAGTTAGAGCGTGGAACATTGGCAGTGCACGAGCCTTCTCTGGTCCCAGTCCAGCTGCTAGGTATCGGAAACTTCGGCCTGTTCCGAATGCCAGCCATAGTTTATCTTCTGGTTGTAATTCCTGTATCACGGACACTGCCAGCACCACAACATCGGTGTCTACAGTCCGGATGACTATTGAATGGTGTCCGTGCTTAGCTGTGTGAGATGCATGCAGCAACATTCGACTGTCAGCCTCTTCATGGTTGCATGGGTCGAGTGAAGTCAGATCTGGTAGTAGTGGCTTGCTGAGTACTGCCTCTCCATCAGTAATGATGAGTTGCTTGTCCTCCTGGTCAAACCATTCCAAGAGAGCTGTTGAGAGAAATTTAAACAGCTTGGTCTTGTTGCTGTCCTCTCGTAGGAAGTTCTGCCAGTTTCCTGGAATGGATGCGGCGGCCACCACACATCTCCGCATGCCTTGTCCCCGCTTTGCACGTGTAATACCTTTCAGTGAATCAGCAAGGTAAGTATCCCAGATCAGATCCAGGCGTGACACTGTTTGCAGCTTAATAGATATATATGGAATGAAGATCTGATGTGCATACTCTTCAAAGGTCTTTGATGCAGCCGGCTTCAGCATCTGGACGATAGCTGCCCCATCAAGCACTAAACAGGTAGTGACAGGAGCCTCTGTCTTAGCATCGGAGATTTCTTTCAAACATGTGATGAGATCTCTCTTGGTACCAGTGAAGAGGTTTCCACCATCGGACAGTGCAGGAGGACATGCCTGGTTTTCATGACGAAAGAACTCCTCAAGGTTTCCATCCCTTGTCTGGCAGCCAATGTACAGGCGTGCGAAGAGTTCACGGTCATTCTTGACGGAGGTGAGCTGTTGCTGACCTTTGCTCTGTCTTCTTGGAGTTGAAGTGCTGAACACCTTCAGCTTGTTACGAGGTATGGGGTCGTCCACTGCCTTTGTTCTGTCCAACAGACACTCTCTGGTGAAAGCCTCGAACTGCTCTTGGCCAATCTTCTTGGCATTCATCACGGTCTCCACGGCATCAGGACCTGCAATGTCCTTTGAATCCAGTATGACTAGATCCTGGCTCTCCTCCTCGAATGGGTTCCCCATCTCCTCTATTACACCAACGAGAGAGCGGACATCTCTCACAAATGAGGCCTGTACACTTGGAGTCTGATCATGATGGCGTGTGTCTGCTGTTTGCCGTCTACAGTATTGGTTCCTGTCTTGGAATTCTTCGATCACCCTAGCAACTTCTGGTCCTGCAACCATCCAGCGACGAAGGGCACTAGGGTTGTCAGTAAGCCCAACTGCGCCACCGTCTCCTTTGATGCAGGCATTATTCTGCTCATGTGCATGGTCAGGCAGGATTGAAGAAAACACCCTCTGCGTTTTTTTAACTGTGAAGTGACCTTCGCTGAATTTGCTGGATACGTTTGGGTGTTTGGTAGTTAGCTCAGCCATGTCCTTCAGGTCCACTGGTATCCACCTAGCATAGTGGGTATGATCTAGTGCGTGAAACCAGGGGACCAGCTCTGTCAAAGCATCCAGGTACATCACAAACGATCCCTGCCTGAGAGAACGCACATATACTTGAACCAACAGCCAAGCAGTTCTGTATCGCCAAGGAGGTTTGCACAGGCACAGACCCGTCTGTCAATTTCGAATGTTGCAGCTTTCCGAAAACTATTAGTCCCCGCAGGTTGTCCACAGAAGAAACATGTTTCTGGAACCTTCTCTGTACTCGAACGTGAATGCGCCCTGGTGCGTTTGCTTCAGGTCATCTACAACTATACTGGAGTCATCCAAATTTATACAATCTGCTTCCCCATCAGAAGACACTGGGTCATCACAGCACCCTCCTTCAGTTAGCTCTCCCTCTCCTTCAGCTGCTATGATTGTTTTGTCCAAAGAAAGGATTGGCATACACCTGTATGACTTGTTCAGATCATCCCATGACCAAGAGAGGTCCTGAGATTTAAAGATGGAACAGAAGTGTTTACAAGGTAGCTTGGAAGTTTTCCAGAAGTAACATGTACAGGAAGGCATGACTGACCCATCTTTCCCAAATGTGACAGTGTGATGCAAGCTTGGTACCATTCTGCTGGACACTTTAAAGATGCCTGTTAAAGAAATTCAGAATACCAGTTAAATTAGATCAGGCATGTATTTTCTCCCAAGAAAATTTCAAATGTACAATATCCTATTCATGTATGACATGATCATAAATACATTGTATATTATTATATAGTGAAGTATGTGGTAAATTAAAAAAGACATACACATGTAATAAATTTTACCTTTTTTATCATCTAGAAGAGCTATACAATCATTGGAAGAATCTTCATCAAGTCTTCTCTTTATCAAATTCACTACATCCTTAGGCCTATTTCGAAGGGATGGTGGTAGTTGAGTATTATACTTTCTATATACTTCTGAGGCTCTGACATTCAACTCAATGTACCTGAAAATAAAAAGAATTTGAATTTGAATGAAACGTGGAACATAAGAGAAGAAGAGAGAAGGAGTTTGAATGTGTTTGAGATGAGGTGTCTGAGAAGTATGGTGGGGGTTACTAGGCTAGATAGAGTGAGAAATGAGGAGGTGAGGAGGAGAACAGGGGTGAAGAAGGATTTGCGAGATAGGGTTGATGAAAGAATATTAGGATGGTTTGGACACATGGAAAGAATGAGTGAAGAAAGACTAGTAAAAGAGGTATGGAAGGCAGATGTGGGGGGAGTAAACATGAGGGGACGTCCTAGGATGAGGTGGATGGATGGGGTGAAGGGGGCTTTGGGGAAGAGGGGAATGTCTGTTGAGGACGGAAGACAGAGGTGAGTGGAGAATGGTTGTATATGGATGATGATGTGACTGCGTGAAGAGGAATGGGCTGGGGGGTGGGGTAGTATGTGTGAGTAAATTTTGACGCAGCCCGAAGGGATTTCTCCCCGTCCTCTCCTTATATGCAAAGGGGGACGGAGAGGGGGGGTCGCCGATTAAATGAAGCGGCCTTGCTGTGGATGTACTGTGTCTTGCGACACTGCTTCTGACCCAGGGCGGTGGGCAGGGTGCAGGGATGACCCGTCATCCAGGAGGTGCTCAGATGAGAGGGAGGGTGGGAGGGGTGTGGAGTGTATTTAGGGATGAAATGGGTGGGAGTGTTTTTATGCCTTTCCCTTTTTGGCTACCTCCCTTGGAAGGGGGAAAAAGCCTTGGTATATGTATGTATGTATGTATGTATTTACCTAGTTGTATTTTGCGGGAAGGGGAGCTATGCTCGTGTTGTCCCGCCTTTGTATCTTGCAGTGTCTAGTTTGTTTTTAAACTCATGAATGGTTTTTGCGCATACTATTTCATTGTCCAGTTTGTTCCAAGTGTCCAAAACTCTATGAGGAAAACTGTTTTTCTTCAGTTCTCTTCTATAGCTATGTTTTTTTATTTTCTTTCCATGTCCTCTTGTGTTTCTTTTGTCCCAGTTAAGTAAGTTCTCACTATCGAGTACCTCTGTGCCTTTCATGATTCTGTAGATGGTCAATAGGTCACCTCTCTCTCTTCTTTGCTCCAGTGTCGGTAACTCCAGTTTAGCCAATCTCTCTTCGTATGATAGGTTTGCAAGTGCAGGTGCCATTTTTGTAGCTGCTCTTTGGATTCTTTCTATTTTCTTTATATTCTTTTTGGTACTGGGGGACCACAATGTCGCTGCATACTCTAATCTAGGCCTTATCAATGTAACCAATATTTTTTTCATCATGTCTTCGTCCAAGTATGTAAACGCCACTTTTATTGATCTTAGCAAGTTGTAAGTCTCCCCGACAATTTTGTTAATCTGTATATCATAGGACAAGTCGTTCGTGATAATTACTCCCAAATCTTTTTCGGATCCTACTTTCTTTACTTCTTTGGTTCCAATTTTATATTTTCCTGATATTCTGTTTTTGCTTTTTCCAAACTCCATTATGCTACACTTCTTAGTATTAAAGTCCACTTCCCATTTCTGACTCCAGTTCCATACCCTATTTAGGTCTTCTTGCAGTGCTTCACAGTCCTCATCAGTTTCTATTTTCCTTGGCAGTTTGGCGTCATCGGCAAAGAAGCTCATGTAGCAGTTCACGTCCTCATCCATGTCATTCATATAGATAGCAAACATTATTGGTGCCAGCACAGATCCTTGCGGTACTCCACTGATCACCTCTTTCCAGTCTGAATATTTTTCTCTGAGCACTACTCTCATCTTTCTACCAGTCAGAAAGTCCTCTATCCATTTTAGTAGGTTTCCCTGTATTCCTCCTATGTGTTCCAGTTTTTTTAGTAGTTTTCTGTGTGGTACTTTGTCAAAGGCTTTTTGCAAGTCTAGGAATGCACAATCAGCCCATCCATTTCTTTCTTGCACTATGTCTATTAGTCTTGAGTAAAAGCATATTAAGTTTGTGGAGCATGATCTTCCTTGTCTGAATCCGAATTGTCTTGGGTTTAATATGTCATTGTCTTCCAGATGTTTTACCCATCTATTCTTGATTATTTTCTCACAAATTTTGGCAATGGTGCTTGTTAGTGATACTGGCCTATAGTTGGTGGGTTCTTCTTTGTTTCCTCCTTTGTGTATTGGTACAATGTTAGCGTTTTTCCAGTCCTCGGGTATCTTTCCTTCTTTGAGTGAGCTGTTTATTAAGATGTGTATTTTGTCTGTTAGTTCTTCTTTGCACTCCTTTAGAATCCAATTTGCAATACCGTCCGGGCCATGTGATTTTCTGACATCCAGCCTTGATAAATGTTCTGATATTTCCTTTAGTGATGCTGTAAACTCATTCATGAGGGGAGATTTCTTGTTTTTGTCTATGTCACAATTCGGTATTTTCTCTCTGGTGAAAACAGATTTAAAGTGATTGTTCATGACTTCGGCCATCTCTAAATCTTCTGTGTATTCTATGTTTCCTTGGCATAGTTTCACCAATTCCTGTTTGTTTTTAAGTTTACCATTCACATACCGATAGAATAGTTTGGGTTGCTCTTTGCATTTGTCTATAATATCCTTCTCATGGTTCCTTTTCTCCTCTCTTCTCACATTAACATACTCATTTCTATAGTTAACATAAATTTGCCATTTGCTTTGTTTTTTGTCTTTTCTCCACTTTTTCCAAGCTTTGTCCCTTCTGTCTTTTGCCTCACTGCATCTTTTGTTGAACCAACATTTAATGTACTCTCTCTCTCGCTTTTGTCTTGGTACATGCCTGTTTACCCCTTCATTGTAGTTTTCCATCAATATATTCCATTTCTCTTCCACTGCTGTTTCTTCCCTGTAAAATATTTCCCAGTTTGCATTCCGGAAGAATGTCTTTAGTTTTGTAAAGTCTGTTTTGTTGTACCTCAGTCTTCCTTTCCTATGCTTTTCGTTCCTCTCTATGTCTATTTCTTCCTTTAGTATAGTTTCGATGAGTACATGGTCACTCTTTCCAATTGGTGTCTCATACTGGACTTTATGCACTATTTCAGGCTCTGTTGTAAATATTAGATCTAGTTTCGATGGCTCTTCATTATTTCTGTACCTTGTGTTTTCACAGACCCATTGGGTCATTGTGTACTCCATGGTCATATCTAGCAGTACATTGCCCCACGAGTCATCTCCTCCTTGCACTGTCATGCTGTCCCAACAAATTTCTTTGCAATTGAAGTCCCCCATAACTACCAGATTACCCTTACCCATTAGTATCTCATTGAGTGATTTTCTTGTGTCATCTAGCATTTTTGTATGTTCAATTTCTTTCCAAGCGCTTGTTTTTGGAGGCACATAAGTCACCACAAACTTTCTACTTTTCATATTCTTGCCTTCGACTTTTATCATGATCAATTCAGCATTACCTTTGCCCTCTGCAATTTTTGTCACCTTTAGGTCTTTCTTGGCCAAGAACATGATTCCCCCTCCCTGTTTCTTGTCCCTGTTTTTTATCCAGTAGTTGTATAAACCTTGTCCGATAACAGTGGATGGTATTTCACCTCTTAGTTTAGTCTCTACAATTCCCATTATGTCTGGTTTTGCTTCTAACAGATAATCATTGAGTTCGTTCAGTCCCGAAATTAGTCCGTCAATGTTGGTATAGGCCACTTTTAATTTTCTTCGTTCTCCCTGGTTTCTTCTTCCCTTGTTTTGTTCGTTTTGAAGCGCCATTGTCTTAATCTCAAGTCTATTACTCTCCACTGGAATTCTTTGCATTCTGTCTCCGATCTTTTCAAGTTTTTTTCCTTTGCTTCTTCTCTTAGCGCCCTTTCTTTTTCTAATTCCTCGGTACTCATTTCTCTTTTTATCCATATCTTATTGTATTTTTCACTCTTTGCCAAGTTACCTACTTTTTCAAATATGTCTTCTACTACCATGTATGTATGTATGTATGAATTTGAATGATAAATCACAGAACACATATCTTATTGATCAAGGTAAATGCTCTAAATGGGCATTTAAAGGAAAGAATTCAATAAACTGACCAAGACAGGACTGATTATTTAACAATTTATTATAGGCCTATTAACCTGTGGTATGAATCTGGCAGAAATGAATTTATGACAACTGTCAGTAATTCAGATATAGATATGGCATTACAGCTGTACTTTTCTAGATATGAGTACTTCAAAGTCTCATTCTGCCTTTCCACACCATTGTTAGTATATACAGCAATATTTAATGAGGCCTCCTTAAAGTAACTGACCCAGCGCTATAAGTAGAAAAAATTAGCAATGCAATTCAGAATAAATTAAGGACAACGAGAAGGAAGGTTTCACCTTGGTCAAATTGCAAAGTTTCATTGGAATTGTCCCAGTAGTTACTGAGAAACTGGCTTGTTCATGACGCAGATGATGGATGGACTACGGAGAGGGTGATGGCTATGTGTACACCACCAGTGGTGGTGGGTGTACATGAAAAGACATTTTAAGAATTGGTCATTACAATTTCTATGCAATTATTATTAAAATCTTCTTTTTTCATTAGTCACTATGTACCTTAGCTTCTGGCATCCTTGTCATAAACCAATTTCGCAGTTCTTTTGACTTACCATGGCAAGCTTTCTTTGAGAGCATCCACTGCCTTTTTGCATGAGGCTTCACTAGAAGAGTTAGCAATCCTCCGTAGATGAGCAAGTACAGTTGATTTGTGCTGAGCAACGCCATGAGACTCTTTTCGTACCCATTCTAACCAGGCCTTCTCACAGTGGAAGTCACACAAAAACACTCTTACACCTACAAAAGAAAGTGGAAATAATACCTATGTAAAATCATGATTCTGAATAGGTCAAGTTAATAGAGTCTAAATCTCATTCATAACAATGTCAGTCACTTGCCTTTGAAAACACTTTCAACAGCATGAATTTCCTCATTACTGAAATCAGTTAGGAAATTTTTAGGGTTCCATAGGGGATTCCACTCCCTGATTTTCTCAAGGGCTTCAGTGGTAGCTGCTGTGGTTTCTCTGACAGGAAAAACAAAATAAAATATCATGCCACCCATAGACATAGAGAGTATTAGAATAGAAGACTACCCAAAATATTGAAAACATTTTCTTACCTCAGAGTGACAAATATCCCTACAACAATGTAAGAGACATTAGTCCTAACACAAAGGAAGAAGAGAGGCATGACATACTCAGATGTTTTGTAAGTGGCATCCAACAAGACAAGTTCGCTACCATACAAATCTAGAAGACGTTGTTGCCAACTGGATTGGCACACAAAGAGAAAATCAACCTTTTCACTTGAATCTGGAAGATAAATCAATATTTTCTATTATATGTAATAACCTTGTTTAAACTTCACACACATTTTCTTCAGCATGCATAGTCTCTCACAAAGTGCCACTCTCATACCTTTTTTAATTTGACTTGGACGATAGAAGAATTTGTCATTCTTTTTATCTTTTTTCCATGTGGACACTAGTGTTTTGAGGTTTTCCTGATCCTTTTTACTAAAACCTTTTTTTACTTTAGCTATGATATTATACAGGTCTTTGTTGGTTGGGAAGAATCTGGAATGATAGAACAAACTTTGGATTATTGAATCATACCCTCTTAGGGATTTTAGAATATTAATCATAGGAAAAGACTGTGTACTGGTATGTAAATCATGTGATGCTACATGACTAAGAAACTTGAATTCTTACCTTCTACGTGATCTTGATGGCATATCCTCTCCACGAAAAAGGTCATTTTTGACATATTCATAGACTAATCTCTTCATAGTCCCTGCTCGCCTTATGCCAGATTTGGTTAGTTCAATAACCCTGGCAACAATTCTCTCATCCACAGGCTCCATCATTCCTCCAACCTACATGGAAAGGTTCAACTAAATTCCAATATTCAACCCTCTCTTCTAATGGGAGGCTAGAGATTTAATAACATATAAAGACAGTGAAAGTGTATTGGAAACTTACCCAACACCAAAAATTGACAAGATTTCTATGTTTGCTATTTTGGTTAAGAAAGCAATACTTTTACAACAGTTACATGCACATACAGTTGTAGTGTTAGAGAATACTTACAATTTAGTATGTACATACATACATACATATACCAAGGCTTTTTCCCCCTTCCAAGGGAGGTAGCCAAAAAGGGAAAGGCATAAAAACACTCCCACCCATTTCATCCCCAAATACACTCCACACCCCTCCCACCCTTCCTCTCATCTGAGAGTATGTACTTACAATATTTAGCTATTGGAAAGAATATATGGTGGAAATCTAGGTTATGGTGAGAGGAAATTTTATCTAAGCAGAGTGCAGAGGAATAGGTACATACAAAAGATACATTTACCAAAACCACTAGATTAGATTAAACATACATTTGTACTAAGAGTTACACTTACCAAAACTTTTGAGATCCTTTATCATGAAAATATTAATGTACTTATAAGTTTTCTACCAAAGAGTTTATTTCATAAAACATAAAATATGGAGCATATACATACCTCTCCTCCTAAAGGATGACCTGTGTGTTCAGTCACTGCAGGAAGCTTCATGATATAAACCCTTTCAAATTTGACCACTTTACCATCTAGAAGAGCTTTTTTCAATTTTTCTGACTGCTTGTCTCTCAGATGCTTTACATTTTCTTCAATCTGAAAAAGTTTTCAAAATGTTTTGTTGAAAATTTTAAATTTAATTGAGATTAGATTATAGTAACAGTAGGGAGCCTAATATACTTTGCAATATAACTTCTATATTACCACCAACTAACATACCTTAAAATCAGGAAATTGAGCCATCTCTATTATGTAAATCTAGGCAGGACAGTTTACTTTCTTAGTAGGTTGAATATGGTTCCTCCCTTTACAGGCCTGTGGATGATCACCTCTCTAAAATACAAGAAGACATAATATTTTGAATGTTTTATTAAACTGCTGCACCCATTGCAAGGTAATACTCAGTAGAGAAAATATCGAAATGAGCGATGATAGCCGGATGCAGTAGTCTCCTCTTTGGAGTTGGAAACTTGATGTTTAAATTTGTTGCATACTTCAAGTATCAATTCTGAATCTTCAATGTTTTAAGACTTACAGCAATATCATCCCGTTCTTTTGCATACTTCTTTTTTTTTTTGAGTGGTCTTCAGGTCTGGTCCCTTGTGGCATCCAAGAACTTTTCTCCCCACAAAAATGAATGGTAAACCATTGAACTCTATAGGGATCCCTTGATTTTGACGGCTATAGGAAATTCTGTCTTCATGTTTTGGTTTCCATTCTGAAGGAAATATAATATAATAAGAAGTCACAGATTAGACCTTACTAGGTCTATCATAATATGTAGCCTATTTTTATTATTATACACACCATTAATTATTATATTAATTATTAGGCCTATATGATGATGATAAATGATAATAATGATAAATATAGGGCCTATAGGCCTAATAATCATTAGGCCTATTTATTTTATTTATGTGATGAATTTGATTGAATTAGTGGGAGGATTATTCATGTTCATGTTTTTATTTTTTTTATTTAGGGTTAGGTTGGGGGCTAAAATAATGAAAAGTAGGCCTTAGCTTAGTTAGTAGTAGGGCCTACTAGCCCATCCATCATGATACTACAACACGTACATACACTACATGTTGTGGCTGAAGTCATCCTGATAGGGTAATACAGGCATTCAATAATGAAGGTGATGAACAGAACCGGCTGCTGGATGATGTTTGTATTTATTTTCTCTCCGAATGAACAGCGCCACACACGGCATTATTGGTTACTAACAAAAACAAAGGAAAAAACAGAATTCTGTGATGCGTACAGTTACACATCCAAAATGTACATATTTTCTGCACTATAACAAAATAATTGCAAACTCCATAAACAAAATACGAACATACTTCTTTTATAAATGAACACTGATGCAAGTGATGAAAGTTTGTCATCCTTAACACCCCCCCTCAAACTGAAATCACCCTCTGATTGTGCTAAACTTACACAAAGTACCCTTGGAGAGAGGTTTAGTAAACATATCTGCAACATTTTCATCTGAGGGTACATACACTAATTTGACAGATCCATTTTCGATCTGACTTCTGATAAAATGGTATCTGATGTCTATATGCTTTGATCTTTGATGATACACTGGGTTTTTAGCTAAGGCTATAGCACCTTGGTTATCTACAAACAGTATTATAGTGTCTCTCTGACATTCTGTTATATCTGCATAGAGTTGTGCTAAAAAATTACATTCTTGTACAGCATGACTGATAGCTACATATTCTGCCTCACAAGTGGAAAGAGCCACTACTCTTTGTTTCTTACACTTCCAGGATATAAGTGGACCATGGGCACTCATTTTGAAACAATAACCAGTAATACTATGGCGGTCCTCAGCAGACCCCCAGTCAGAATCACAGTAACCTGTTAATTTCAATCCTGCTTTTGATTTACCAAATTTCAAACCATAGTCAAGTGTTCCTTTAACATACCTTAAAACATGTTTAGCTAAACCAAGATGATTTACAGTTGGTTTTGACATATACTGTGATAACTTGGTAACCACAAAACATAAGTCAGGTCTGGTTGCAGTCATGATATAAATTAGACTACCCACTATTCTCCTATAGTGCTTAGGATTATCTAGTACATAGGATTCACAGTCTATTATTTTACAGATACCTGGATCACATGGGATACACTTCGGTTTGCAGTCTGACATATTGAATCGTTCTAGAACTTTCTCACAGTACCTCTTTTGATTCATTATTATACAACAGTCATTAAATACAAACTCAATGCCAAGGAACCATGATAATTTGCCCAAATCTTTCATTTTGAATCTCTTATTCATATTCATCTTGACAGAATTTAGCACCTTATTATCACTAGCAGCTATGACTATATCATCAACCCAAAACAGAATCCATACAGTAGATGTTTCATCTGTTCTCTGATATACACAATGGTCAGTTTGCGATTGTACAAACCCCTCCTCGGTTAGACTGCTATGCAATAATTTATACCAATTTCTGCCACTCTGTTTTAAGCCATACAGAGACTTCCTTAATTTACAAACTAGCTTATTACCATATTCATCAGTTTTTACAAATCCTTCTGGTTGCTCAAGGTAAATCTCACAGTCAATATCTGCATTTAAATATGCGGTGCTGACATCCATCTGATGGATTATATAATCACTTTGTACAACTAATTGCAATAACATTCTCAATGAAGTAAGTCTGGCTGTTGGTGAAAATGTTTCATGATAGTCTATATCTTGAACTTGGGAAAAGCCTCTCGCTACGAACCTGGCTTTATATCTGTCACCACTATCTGGGTTATTTTTCACATTAAAAACCCACTTACCTCCTATAACTGATTTACCATCAGGTAACCTTACTAGATCAAAAGTGTCATTTTCTGTTAGGGCATCAATTTCCTCTTCCATTGCTTTTTGCCATAAATGTGACTCTGGGGACTGCATAGCTTCTAAATAAGTCCCTGGGACCTCACATACCTTATGACAATAATAGGTGGTGTATCCTGCTAAATTATAATCATCATCATCTTTCTCTACAACATAGTCATTTAGATACCTAGGTGGGTTCCTCACTCTTGGAGGATTTTTCCCTTCAATGTTTAGCTTACTAGTTTTGTTCTCATTCTTTGTCTGTTCAGAATCCTTTACTGCTGGCTGATGAACTTGTGATGTGGGACGACACGTCACTTCATCATCACTATCGCTTTCATAGATATTAGACTTTGGCATTTCTACTTCATGTTTATCCATAAATCTTACACATCTTACTCTCCTTACTTCCTCTTGGTCAGGAAAATACACAAGATAAGCAGGGCTCTGCCCATCATACCCCACAAATACCCCCCTTTTACAACGTGCATCTAACTTCTTACAATTTTGAATATATGCATAGCATATTGTGCCAAATACGTGCATGTTACTTAAGTTAGGTTTTCTCCCAGACATTGCTTCTACAGGTGTCTTCCCTACCCTTGAATTATAACACCGGTTCCTTATGTATGCAGAAGCTTTCAATGCATATGGCCACATTGTCTTGGGTAAATTTGCCTCCAATAACAAACATCTTGCCATTTCACAAAGAGTTCTCCATGAGCGTTCCGCTGTGCCATTTTGATGTGGGGAATAAGGGGCTGTGTATTCCTGCTTTATCTTGTGTTTCACCATCAAAGACTTAAACTCTTTAGATATATACTCACCACCATTGTCAGTTCTCATACGTTTGATTGAGCCCAAAGGAGCAGTATCAGCCAAATACCTTTCTGTGGCTGATAATGCATCTTTCTTGTCTTTCAATAAATAGACCATAAAGTTACCAGAGTAATCATCAACAAATGTTATAGCATATTTGAATCCGCCTTTACCAACTACATTCATTGGGCCAGTTATGTCACTATGTACTAATTCTAAACTATTTGTAGCCCTTGTATCAGGTTCCTTATTTCTAAATTTACTCATCTTGCCTAAAATGCAGGTTTCACAATTTACATCCTCTCTGTCACCTGAAATGTGCATACCATCGACTACCCCCTCAAGCTTCCGAACATCCTTCATATTACAATGACCAAGTACCTTGTGCCACTCTTCGGCTGTGCGGTTACTATGTTTCTGGGTATTTCCAACATAAACATTGTTAATAAAATACAGATTACCCTGCCGTTCCACGTTGAATATAGAGCCATCTGATGTCATGAGCTCTGCATGGTTTGGTTCAAAGTTTACACATACACCTTTTCTTGTGGCAGCTGGAACAGAAAAAATGTTGAACTTGTATGATGGGATATACAACACATCTTTCATAATCATTTCTTTTGGCTTCCCATTAATATCATTTAGCACTACACTGGCATCACCTTTGCCTAACACAGTCCCAATTTGCTTGCTACCATCTGCAAGTTGCATTACTTGCTTATCTGGTTCAAAGTTTTTGTTGAACTTAATAAACTTAGATTTATCAGTTATAATGTGTACTGATGCACCACTGTCTACCAGTAATGTGCTGGTACCTGCCTTAATTCTAGTTGATTGAGTGCTGGTCTGGAATACGAAGCTGTGAGTGCCGTCTCCTTCGTCGCTACTGTCTCCTTCGGTTGTTCCATTTCCCTCACTGCTCACTGTGTGTGCTGTGGTTGCATTCTTCCTTTTGCACTGGTGTGTGTTGTGTGTATTAGATCTGCACAGACTGCACCACTTGCTAGGTTTCTTCTGGTCACCACTAGTTCGCCTGAGGCATTGATAGGCCTTGTGGCCTGGTCTGCCACATATAAAACATTTAAATATATACCTGCCTCTGTCACTGTTTGCATTCATCACGTTTTCTTCTTCGCGTGAGCTTTTCAACTTTCCTGATTCTTCATAGCTCATGAGTGCCTTCTTGAATTCTTGAAAAGTCATTTGTTTTTCTCGTTGCTCCATCACTGTGCTGATTGTGTCATATGCTGTAGGGAGTCCATTTAGCACCATGGCTATAAGCATGCTGTCACTTATATTTTCTTCTGCTTTCTTCAGTGCCGCTGTAGCTGCTTCAGCTCTTAAAATATAGTCTATTAACTCCTCATCACTAGCTAATCTGAGTGTCGTCAACTTCTTGTACAGAGAAATCACTCTCGGTTTACTTGCACCCAGATAGTAATTTCTTAAAATATCTAACGCTTCCTTGCCTTTGTCCGTTGCATCTCTAATAATAAGAGCTATGCTCCTATCATCCAGCAGTTGAATCAGCTCGGCATATACTTCCTTATTCTCGTCTGTACTCGGTGATGTCTTCGTCAACACGCTGTCCAGTTTCTTGGTTGTCAGGTAACCTTGGAATTTCGCTTCCCATACCTCGTATTTATCCCCATCACCGTCGAAAACGAGCCTGTGCCTGGGCCCATAACCTGTTGTGGCTGAAGTCATCCTGATAGGGTAATACAGGCATTCAATAATGAAGGTGATGAACAGAACCGGCTGCTGGATGATGTTTGTATTTATTTTCTCTCCGAATGAACAGCGCCACACACGGCATTATTGGTTACTAACAAAAACAAAGGAAAAAACAGAATTCTGTGATGCGTACAGTTACACATCCAAAATGTACATATTTTCTGCACTATAACAAAATAATTGCAAACTCCATAAACAAAATACGAACACACTTCTTTTATAAATGAACACTGATGCAAGTGATGAAAGTTTGTCATCCTTAACACTACATACATCCAAAAAAGACGACAAATTCACCCGTACAACTTACCATCAGATCCAAATGACTTTTCTTCAATATAGGAGACAAACTTTGATTGTGTGCTTATCTCATAATCATTTATTCTCTGGCTAAGATCAATTAAGTTGGTGAAATGGACAACCGACATGGCATGCATGGCAGATGACTCCTGCATGGCATTGTCTCCGCCAGATGTCAGCTTCGCTACTCATCTGTCTACGCCCGCGCTAGGCTCCATGGGAAAAGTAGTACCGATCCGCGAGATGATTCTAACAACAATGTCACGTAATCGTGGGCAGTTGTAATTATATTTTCGATTTAAATACCATGATTAGACACATGACAAGCTATACATCTTCTACAATGATTTAATCAGTGTTAATCTGTCATTATTAACTGATATTTCGGATACAGGTCAGTGCTGAGCGGAGAAGCATGCGCAGTGGGCGCTACCTGGAGTAATACAATGCCTGCATGGTCGCCGCCATCTTGCACAGGAACTGATGACGTATACATCATTGCATATGATCCCGTGACGTCATCTACTAGCGAGTATGGAATCTAGACCTAACTGTCCCGGTTTCCGTGCTGTCGTTGCGGTCCTTGGTTCCCATCTGTTGAAGTTATTGTCCGAGTTTAGTCGTCTGTTGCTTGCGATGGCGCGAATGATACGAATTTCAAATACCTGCGGTTCTGCGCTTCTTCCGTTAACGATTCCCATATAACGCGAGAGACGATGCTGAATTTCGATACCCAAGTGGCCAGTTCGTAGTTTCCTTCTCCGTAAAGCGCGCGTTTCTCATCGATGGTTTGAATCTTAACAATGGCATGCAATTTGTCGACTAGTTCGGGAATTTTCTGTTTTCGCCAGTTTGTACACAATTTGATGACATTGTTCATTGATTCCGAATTGTTGTTAGTCCAAGACAGCGGTATTTGCGTATTTCTAATTCTAGGCGCGAAGACATTGTCCCTGATACGAATCACTAAACTACTGAAGTACGTTTGAAAAGAAGGCGCGTTTTCGTCAATGTCCCGTTCGATAGTTTCCCGCGAGTTTTCCAATTCCGCCTCTGTTTTTGAGTGAACCAGCCCGTCATGTCCGAATATTTTAGCGATTAGTGAATTCCTTTGGGTCTGTCGTATTTCTAAGTCGACTAATTTCCTTTTCGCGTTTTCTTGAAGGTGCCGTGTGCACAGGACAAACGTTGCCCCCGGGAAAATGTCCTTGAGCGCTTTCGTCAGCGCCTTTTCCTCATCCGAACCGACGACTAAATTTGAAAAATCCAAAGACGCCACTTCCACTGAACATTTCAATTGCGCCTGAAGGTGGGAAAAGAAGCGTTGGTATGCGACGTAACTTCCATCCCAGTGAAGGTACATCGGTCCAAGGAAAATCGGGGGTGGGTGCCTGAGTCTTTGCGCGCAAAAGTTTCGTATTATTGAACACGGTTGTTGTTAGATAGGCCAGTCCTAGGTTCAAAGTTCTGTCCACACCAAGGACCGCCCCCGACTTCAACGCCGACGTCATCTGCAGCAGCTGCGTCTCCGTGTACAAAATGATGTTCGATGCCTTTCCGTTCGGCGTGACCACCTCCTGAATGAAAGGATGCCGACTGTCTGGGTCGCTGATTTGGCTCAAAATGTTCTGTAGGTCGTTCTGCATTATTATTACGAAACTGTTTCGCAGATCCTTTCGGTTTCTCCATGTTGTATTTCGCGTTTTGAACTTGTTTCAGATTTCGGGGCATCGTGGAGGCGTCGCTTGCCATTTCCGTGTAGGCGTCATTTGGGAGATTGCGATTTGCCAGCAGTTGGTTCATCTTTTTCTTCGTTACAGCGGAAACCTTTTCGTATGAGTTCGTATTCTTGTTCGAATTCCCGTGAATCGAATGGCATCCGGCGCGGTGGAAGTTGCGTTTATGATATCGAGAATCTTATCCCAGCGTAGGAAACCGTCCCCGATAGAGGTCTTGTCGTAGGGGTCTTGTCGGGTTCCATCAAGAAGTGGGACGAAATGGTTTGGGGTCCAAACACTGGTGCCGGCGCATCCTTGCGTATTCGTCCACATAATGAAAATTGGCGCCGCTGACGTCTTTCGGCTTCCTCGTGGCTAGAGTGTTGTGTTCAAAGTTGTAACTGCGTTGTCCATGGGTCCATTTACAGATGGATAGACGGAAACGATCGGTCGATTGATGACACTGGCGGCGGCGTGCATCGTCCACCCGGTAGAGTAGCCACTTCTCCGTACACAGTCCTTGATGGCGTCGTCATAGAAGGTGTTTAGGGCATCCCAGACGGTGTTGTGTTGCTTTCGGTACTCCTTTTCGTGCAGGATCAGCTCGATCGCAGTTCTTGGGCGTGGTCTTCTGTCCCCGAAATAGCCGTGGAAATAGCGTTGAATAGGCAGCTCCCGTTCGTGGTCGTGTCAACTGGAATCTTCGTCTCGTAGGGCGTCTCTCTCATCATCGTTGTCGTTGTGACGTCTTCTCGCAGGCAATCCGTGAACTTGATGTCGTTGTTCGTTGTCTTGATGTCCCTCTGGGCCCGTAAAAAAATGAGTTCCCGTCTGGCGGCGTCTTCACGATGGTGTAGGTTGTCGCCTAATCTGTCCAAAGCCACGTGGAAATCGTACCCGTGGCCGCTGCGCATAAATCCCGACGTCAGGCATCTCGTACACCAGTATCCAAGGGGAGAATCTTGTAAGAACTTGAAGTCTCTGGCAACCAATTTCTCACATCAAATGTGCGCCCAGGTCCGACAACTTTCACAGTAGACGCAGTCTGTCCCGGTCGTCGTTGCTCCACATCCGCCGCAGGGGTAGGTACTTTGGAGATGGCTCGTCCTCGTCGCTTTCCTCTTGTCGTCATGGTGAACAGTAGCAGTGAAATCGCAGTATATCAGGAGTGAGAGTATTCGTGAGAATATCCTGTCAGGGAGATGGGTATAAGCTTATAAAGGCCTACCTACCGTTGCTTCACTAATTGCTCTGATTTGATTGGTCGGAGTAATTGGTCCTAATTTGATTGGCCAAGAGCTAATTACTCTTCTCCCATTGGTTAACTTACGCCCAGGCCTAATTACGCAACTGATCCAACAGCGCTGCATCAGGGCCTACTTGATAGAAAATAGCATATGGAATGTATTTTTGCACCACATAAGCTTTAATATAATAAAAAAAAAATGAAAATGACCAAAAAACAGCAGTGTCTTGCTTTTACTCATTTCGCGTTCCAGGATAAGCCTTGTCCATATTTCGGGTTTTAGAAAATACCTGCTAAGGTTCGCGCCATTCATGAGCACGTTCCAAGATCTGAGACGCGAAAATACTCTATAACCTAATCTGACACTTTTGATCGCCAAGTCGCTAATAATATTCAGAGAGGACCGGGTGTTTTTGACTTTGAAACAGACTGATGTGAGCCAAGACAGTGTTTTTACACCCTTCCTTATACTCGGAACTGTTTTTTTTTTTTTTTTTCAGAACGTGTATGGGTTTTTCACGTCCTTCTTTTAAGCTGGACCTTTCTTTTTGCTCAAGAGGCACAAGAGCCTACCTGAAATCAAAATAGGTTACCTTTTGCCTTCTTCCTTGTTGACCTTGTCCCCCCGATTCGCTTCTGCACTTTCAATTCTTCTTTTTCTTTTGAGAGGTTTCTGGGTTCATTCAGCCCTGCTTCTGCCTTTTCATAGGAAACTAGTGAAGGCCAAGCTTCAGAGGTACAGTTTGTTGGAATTTTCTTTTTCCATATTTCTTAGTATTATTGTAGGCCTAGGTTGTCAGGGACCAGGTTACTGCTCCTACTCTGTCGATTCTAATTGCTGATATCAAACTCACTTTGTTAATTGCAATCAGGATCAGTCACAGCCGCATGACACTAATTGCTGTTATCAAACTCACTTTGTTAATTGCAATCAGGATCAGTCACAGCCGCATCTGACGGGGGGGGGGGACTGTTAAACTGTCCTCCCTCTCACCATGCATCTCCTTTCTTTTTGCTCATCAGACAACCAGCGGGGGGGGACTGTAAAGCCACGCCCATAGAAGGCTCCAGTGCCACACGCCATCTAGCGGCGCCTTATGGAACTTGCCGGCCAAAACAAAGATGGCGACCGAGAGAAAATTCATCGGGAGTGTCACAGACTTTGCATCAAAATAATGAAATATCTCAGCAGAATTTGAATCAAATTGGTTCAAAATCTCCAAAATCATAATTTATATTGGTTTTAATGGTTTGAGAGCATAAATCTTTGGTTTCAATTGATTGATGCCGTTAGGGCACGGTTGGGCACGGTTTAGTATCGCCGCAACTTCTCACTATATCACATCTTCAGTAATTAGCCCATATAAATAGAATCACAGTTTTTGCATGGTATGTTATAAATACAACCTTCTTTACTTCTTGGAGAATTTTTGATTAACAGGCTCTTAATGTTATTGTTTTCAAATAGTATCTGGATACTAAATTTATTAAAAATGCTAGGAAGAATGATTAAGTTTTCGTGGTACAGAACTGTTAACATATTTTTATAATAAAATTGTTTGACCTGCTTGGAAATGTTTTCTTAATACTTCGCAGGTCAAACAATTTAATTATAAAAATATGTTAACAATTCTGTACCACGAAAATTTAATCTTCCTAGCATTTTTAATAAATTTTTTATCCAGATAGTATTTAAAAACAATAACATTAAGAGCCTGTTAAACAGAAATTCAACAAGAAGTAAAGAACGTATTTATAACATACCATGTAAAAACTGTGATTTTATTTGTATAGGCCAAAAAGGCAAAGGTTTAGATAAAAGAATAGGCCAATATAAATATAGTATTAGAACGGGGCAAGTGCCAAGTGGATTATTTGTCCACCAAAGGGATGGTCATAATATTGACTGGGGGAAATTCTAAAGTAATTACTTCTTGTAATAATATTATAGAAAGAAATATTATTGAATCTTGTTTCATAAAAAGAAATTTTGGAAATATGAACTTGTTTGGGTTTATTTAAATTGGACAATTTTATTATTGACATAATTGTGATATGTAACATGGGACCTTTCTGAAAATCCTGTGTTCTTATGTATATATTGTTTCTGTATTGCTTTTCTGTACCTTTGAAAATGTCTTAATAGAGGAAAACATTCGGTATCTGTTTTTTCAATTTCCCGGTGGTTTCTGCAAAAATGTGTATGTGTATATGTGTATTTACCTAGTTGTATTTTACGGGAAGGGGAGCTATGCTCGTGGTGTCCCGTCTTCATCTCATTTTATCTAAACTGTTTTTAGATTCATGTATTGTTTTTGCACACACCACTTTCTCATCTGACTTGTTCCAAATGTCTATTACACTGGGGAAAGCTGTTCTTTTTCAGATCTCTTCTATAACTGTCTTTCTTGATTTCCTTTCCGTGTCCTCTTGTATTTCTATCATCCCATTTTATTAGATCCTCTCTATCAATAGTTTCTATGCCTTTCATGATTCTATAAATAGTTATCAATTCTCTCTCTTTGCTCTAATGTCTGTATCTCAAGTTTTGCTAGTCTCTCTTCATATGATAGTTTTGAGTGTTGGTGCTAATTTTGTAATTGCTCTTTGTATTCTTTCAAGTTTTGTTATACAGTTTTTTGTACTTGGTGACCACATCGTTGCTGCATATTCCAATCTTGGTCTTATCAAAGTGATTAGTATTTTCTTCACCATTTCTTTATCCAGGTATGTAAATGCCACTTTGATTGTTCTTATTAAATTATAAGTTTCTCCAAAAATCTTGTTTATATGACTCTCAGGTCATTCTCATTTTCTATTTTTTTATTTCTCCTCCTCCCAATTTATGATCCTACTATTCTTTTTTTGCTTCCAAATTCCATTATACTACACTTCTTAGTATTAAACTCCATCTCCCACTTCCTACTCCATTCCCATGCTTTATTGAGATCGCGCTGTAGTGACTCACAATCTTCTTCAGTGTTCACTTTTTTCAACAGTTTTGCATCATCCGCAAAGAAGCTCATATAACTTTCGATTCCTTCATCCATATCATTAATATATATAGCAAACATTATTGGGGCCAGAACTGTTCCTTGTGAAACACCACTTATTACTTCATACCAATTAGTGTTTGTCTCTTATCACTACTCTCATTTTTCTTTCTTGCAAAAAGTCTTCCATCCATTTAAGCAGTTTGCCCTGTATTCCTCCTTCAGTTTCTAATTTCTTGAGCATTTTCTTATGTGGTACTTTGACAAAAGCTTTTAGGTCTAGAGATGCATAATCAGCCCATCCATCTATTTCTTGTATTATATCTATTAGCCTTGAATAGAAACACATTAAGTTTGTGACGCATGATTGTCCTTGTCTGAATCCAAATTGCTTTGGATTTAGCCCTTTTTTTTTTCAAAATACCTTACTCATGTACTTTTGATAATTCTCTCACAAATTTTTGCTATTGTACTTGTTAGAGAGACTGGTCTATAGTTGGTAGGGTCTTTTTTATTTCCCCCTTTATATATAGGTACTATATTTGCTCTTCTCCAATCTTTTGGAACTTTTCCTTCTTTCAATGAACTGTTTATTAGGCTATGTATTTTGTCTGCCAGTTCATTCCTGCATTCTTTCGAAATCCAGTTTGCTATTTCATCTGGTCCAAGGGATTTTCTGACATCAAGATTACTCAAGTGTTTCATTATTTCATTCCTTGTTACTTCTATTTCTTTCATAGGGGGGACTTTTTCTTCCCATTCGCTATCTCCAGGTTGTATATTCTCCCTTGTAAACACTGATTTAAAATGCTTGTTCATAATTTCTGCCATTTTTATTTCCTGTGTTTTCAACTTCTTGTCATAATTTCTCTAATTCTTGTTTGTTTTTCAGTTTGTTTACAAATCTGTAAAATAGTTTTGGTTGATCATTACATTTCTGACATCTTTTTCATATTTTCTCTTTTCCTCTCTGCACACTTGTACATATTCATTTCTATAATTAGTATATATTTTCCATTTTTCAGGTCTTTTTTCAATTTTGTCCAAGCTTTATCTCTTTTGTCTTTTAACTCCCTACAACTTTTGTTGTATCAGGTCTTTACATATTCTTTTTCTTGGTTTTGTCTTGGGACATACTTTTCCTTTTTATAAAACTTTGTCATAATATTCCATTTCTCTTCCACTGTTGTTTCCTTTTTGTATATTCTTTCCCAGTTTTATTTTATCAAAATTTGTTTTTTCATACATCAATCTTCCTTTTCTATATTGTTCATTTCTTTTCATGTATTTTTCCTCACTTAATTGCAGTTCAATCAATATGTGGTCACTTTTACTTATTGGTGTCTTGTATTCAATCTTTTCCACTATTTCAGGTTCTGATGTGATTATTAGGTCCAGTCTCGATGGTTCTTCATTTCTATACCTAGTGTTCTCTTGAATCCATTGGGTTATTGTATGGTCAATAATCATCTCAAGTAGAACATTTCCCCATGAGTTGTCCCCCCCCCCCTTTACTGTCATCTCTTCCCAGCAGATATCTTTGCAATTAAAGTCGCCCATTTTAACTATTCTTACATCTTCCATTATCTTGTTTAATGTTATCCTTGTGTCTTCTAACATACTTTTACGTTTCTCTTCCCACGAGGCCGTTTTTGGAGGTACATAAATTATTACAAACTTTCTGCTCTTCCTATCTCTGTCTACCACTTCCATCATGATCATCTCTATTCTTTCCATATGTGACATTCCTCATGTTTATATCCTTCTTAGTCAGGAACATAACTGCACCCCCTTGTTTTATCTCTTTCTAATCCAATAATTATATGCATCATGTCCTACACCTGTGGTTCTTAACCTGGGGTACCTGTACCCCCAAGGGGTACGAAACCTTAAACCTGGGGGTATGAGACATGATAGCCATTGCAATGGTACTGTATATTTACGAGAAAGCAAACAAGGTTTGCATCACTCATCCTTTTCATATATTTGCATTGTATTTGTATTGGATGGGGGTACGAGAACATTTTTCTGAGATATCAAGGGGTATGGGCACTGGAACAGATTAAGAACCACTGTCCTACACTGTTGGGTGGTAGTGGACCTTTAAATTTTGTCTCTACAATTCCCATTATGTTCGGTTCTTTTTCCTTCAGATAATCATTCAGTTCGTTCAAGCCTGTTATTAATCCATCTATATTTGTGTAAGACTCTTAATTTTCTGCTACTTCCATTGTATTTTCTGTTTCCCTTTTGTTTTTCTCTGTTATGAGCCATTTCCTCACTTTAATATTCACTACTCTCCAATAGAATTCCTCTTTTTCTGACTTTGTTCTGTTCTCGTTTTTTTCCTTAGCTTCTCTTCTTTTCGTTTTTTCCTCCTCTCTTTCCTCTTTATTCATTTCTCTTTTTATCCATACCTTTTTATATTGTTCACTGTCTGTTAGTTTCCCTGTTTTGCTAAGATATTCGCTGCTGTCATTTGTGACCCAGATTTAATCTTAATTGGTCTATCTGTACTATATTTCCCGAGCCTACATATTTCTTTTATTTGTTTCCCAATTTCAGGTTCATCTTCCCGAACTAATACTAATAAATTGTTTACTTTTTCTTCATCCTCCTTAATTCTTGTAGCCCTGTTTAAGTTATACTTCTCTTCCATCCCTAATATACAAGGTAACTAAAAAAGTTCTGTCTGTTAAAAAAAAAAAAAAAAATGCTTTACAGTATGTGTAACTTATATTTAGTGTTCGAAGTAATCGCCATCGGCATCCAGCACCTGCCAACGTGTCTCCAGCTGTTCAATTCCTTTGTGGTAAAACTCGAGGGTTTTGGACGCAAAGAAGTCCGTGAGGGTTAAGCGCAAGTCTGCTTCATTGGTAAAGGATTTCCCACGAAGATGATTATCCAGGGAGTGGAAGAGGTGGTAATCGGATGCGCAAGGTCAGGTGAAGAAGGTGGATGGCACAAAGTCTCCCACCCAAGTTGCTGTATGATATCCCTGACCACTCGCGCGACATGCGGCCTGGCGTTGTCATGGAGGAAAAGCACGCCTTTGCGATTCACCAGTGCTGGCTCCTTCTGGCGTAATGCCTGTTGCACATGTTTCAATTGCTGCGAGTATAGGTCTCCAGTGACCATTTGGCCCGTTGGTAGCAGCTCATAATGAACCACTTGACGACCTGTTCACCAGACACAAAACATAATCTTGCGTGGGTGCATATATCGCGGCGAAACGCGACAGACATATCAATACATCAAAATACCATAGGTTCCGATCAACACTGATACAGTTGATAGAGATTGCAACGCTCCCTCCGGGTAAGCAATCATTTTTCCGCTGCTCCTTGTGTCATTAACACACAAACCGAAGGATGAGGGTTGGTACTGGACCGCAGATTAGTTCGTCTGGTAGGACATGGGGATTGGGTAAGTGGGTCCTAGTCCACTTTTCCATTCTTGGTTGAAAGGAAACTCGATCTTTTCTCTGTATTTATTCTTCCAGAACTTCCATAAACTTCCCACACCAGGGAAGGGGGGGGGTGTGTGTTGCAAACTTGTGTTCCCTTTCAATAGTACATTTTACTCCAGGACTGGTTCCCTGTAAAATTTTATAACCCGTCTTCAGAAACACTACTACATCAATAAGAAACGGCGTAGGGTAGCTGAAAGATTCGTGAGGCAGAATAAATCCTTACGAGACTATAGGGAGGTAACAAGAGGTTAATATGCCTCTTCCTGAAATATAACATAGGAAACGCCTCTTCAGAAATCTTTAAATTACCCTACTTAAAGTTTACAAATTATTTTATGTTAGGCTAGGTAGGTTAGGGCTAACCCCCTATACCGTAGTTATATCATGACACCTTAAGACCTCAAAACTGACTATAAATGAGAATTGGGTTTGATACATATTTAAAAAAATTATATAACCTAGTTATGAGAACGTAAAGGGGTATTCAAATACGTAGCAACACTCCAAGGGAGTTATTGCTAGCATTCGACTTGCATTCCCCTCTATCGTCTCATTCCCCTCACTCTTCTATTGGACAAGGGCTTCCCAATTAAATTTCTTTAAATGTTAATTAATGGTTCTGACTAACTCTTACCTTCGTGAAGGGATTATTTCGGATTATGATTTAGCAGCCTGGGTCGGCTGTCTTGAAGTTTTCGTGGCTTCTCTAATATGCCACGTAGCTAGATCAGTTCAAACAATGGGCCCATTCTTTACCCTTCGTCCGATAGCGAGATTAGGACTTAATGTTTACGTAGTAAAAAAATTTTTTTTAATCATTTGTTAACGAATCCAGTTCTTTTTATGGATTTCTTTATAATTAATTCTAATCATTACAATAGTAAATTAAAAATATTAGAGCTGGATGATGAATCAATTTCTAAGTATTTCCAAAATTTTAAAGGGGTAACTTTTCCCCCTGACATAGCTTTTCCCTTGGGGAAAAATTGATTCATGTCCACTCTAATATCCAGTCACTCTCCGTCACGGGCTGGCCTAACCCTTACTATGTGTCTGCTCCAGTGGAATATAGATCTTTGTCTAACAAACTCAGTCTAGCACACAAAAAAAAAATTTACTCTTGTAACAACATAAAACATGGATATATTGGAGCACTTAAATGGGGACACTACCCTATAGGTGTGCATTCAAACTGCTTTCCTAGTAGCTTTGCCTGGCCTAATGCTGGGGTTGGATTGACTCCACTTACACAGGAGATCACGGCACTCTACCTCAAAAGAGCTTCTCCATTTAAGAAGACAAACTTGGCTCTTATCTAGGCGTCCTAATGACTATCCGTCCAGACTTCCTTGCCAGAAACAACTCGTAAAAATTGAGTTTCAAAGGGGTTTGGAAAGGGGCGCACTCCATCCTAAGAAATGTACCAACCAGGTACCACAAGAGTAAGACAAGACAAGATCCATAATACCACTAAAACATTCACATTTATGGAAAGTTTCTGTGACACATTACAAAATTTCCATTACAAACTTCTTTCCTTCCAACTTAAACCTAGAGGAATATCTACTTTGACTAATTCTATGGTACTACACAAAAGTTACAAGCAAGTACAAAAGTATAAAAGTATAAAAATAGTATGTCCTTACAACTAGGGACAGATTAATTCACCATCCTGCTGAGGGATGGTCCTTCACTTCAGTAATATTCATCACCAGAGTCTAGATCTCTTCTATTAAACGGGAAGGAGGCACAATATTTCTAGCACCTCTTGTGCGAATTCCTTCACTCACTATGTCAGGCACTGTTTCTGCGTGCTCCTGTAGGTTAAGTAAGTACTGTTCATCACCATGGAACGGCTTAAGTTTATCAGCAGCACGTTCTAGGAAAGTTTCATCAAACAGATTTTGTAGTACATAAGTTGACCCATCACGGACACTTTCAATAACTTTGTAAGGCCCAAGCCATTTCACATTTAGTTTGCGACTTGTTCCAGGCAACCGGGTTTCATTTTTCACCCAAACCAAAGAATTTAGTTCAACACTCTTGTTCCGTCTTTTTCTATTTGCATGATGGATAAAGGTTTTTGACATTTTTGCATGGGTCTTTTGGATGATGTCGTGAGCTCGTGCTATATCAGAGTCCATCACTTCATCATCTATTGAGGGTAATGCACTAAGTATCTGTCTAAAAGGCCTTCTACTAAAAAATACGTAATGAGGTTGTTCACCTGTGGTTGCATGTATAGCACAATTAAGGGTCCTCTGAGTCTCTCCTAAATATTTTGGCCATTGATGTGGATGACCCTGGCACATGACATTTAGCAAAGTTTTCATGGTTCCGTGCATCCTTTCAGAGATACTATTACCCTCGGGATGGTAGGGAGTAATGAAACCAATGCTTATGCTGTGTGACTTGCAAAGGTCTCTAAACTGCTGGGACGTGAATTCAGCGCCATTGTCAAGAATTACACACTTTGGAACTCCAAAATCATTCAAATATTTCTCAAAGTTTTTACTGACAATTTCTGTAGTCTTGTTCCTAAGTGGGTAAAACTTCACATAGCGTGAGAAGTGATCAATGATAGTAAGAACGTATCTGTATCCATTTGCACCTGACACCATGTCGGTCAAATCAATACTGATACGCTCCAAGGGTTTGTTTACTGGAGGTAGTTCTTGGAATCTCTGCTGTAAGGAGTGACTGCCTTTGTGGACTTGGCAGGTGATGCATTCTTTGACATATTTAACTACATCTGATCTAAGTGAAGGCCAATAGAAGTATGTCTCCAAAGCATCAATAGTCTTCCTCCTACCTAAGTGACTTGCAACATGTTCATGACCAAATTTTAGTGCTGTTTTCCTAAGCTCTTGAGGTACTACAAGCCTCAACTGTATACTATTATCTTGCCTGTCCGCACTCAGGTACAGCAAACCTTCATATAGTATGAACTGATGAATTAAAGCTCGGGGAAACCTCTTTCTAGGCAATTTTCCTCCTTCTAAATAAGCAATCAGGTCACCCCATCTTGGTTCACTTAGCTGGCTATCCTTATATTCTTCCTTACTCAATCCAAGATAATTGTCTTGATTATTGTGAAAGATGGCTCTAACTGGTCTACTTAGCTGATCTGCTACTTCATTGTGTTTTCCTGGCCTATACACAACTTTGAAACGGTAGTCTTGCATTTCAATAACCCATCTATTCATTCTAGGAGATTTTGTCTTTCGCTTGAATACTGATACAAGTGGCTGATGGTCTGTCTGTATTGTGAACATGTTACCCCAAAGGAAATGATGGAAGCGTCTACAGGCCAGTACTATGGCTAGAGCTTCTCGATCGGTAGTGGAATATCTCTGTTCTACCGGCTTTAGTTTCTTTGAAAAATACCCAACTGGCTTCAGAAGACCATCACTCTCTTGCATCAATACTGCACCTATATGATCTAAACTAGCATCTGTAAATAGCTGAAAAGGCTTTGTTGTATCTGCTTTAATAAGTATCGGAGCTGTCATCAAAAGTTGCTTTAGCTGTTCAAAACTAGATTGACACTCTGGTGTCCAACTAAATGGTTCTTTCCCTCTCAGAAGATTGGTTAAGGGGACAGCAACTTTTGCAAAATTGCGTATGTGTTTACGGTAAAATCCACACATACCTAAAAACCTTCTAATCTCCTTGATATTGGTAGGAGCTTTCATATCTCTGATTGCACTCAGGTTGTCAGGACAAGGTCTGCATCCTTCCTTGGATATGATGTGGCCAAGGAATTTGATCTCTTCTTGAGCGAACTGGCACTTCTTGATATTCAATTTCACACCCTTTTCACCAAATAATTGGAACAACTCTCCCAATCTCTCAATTAATTCTTCTAAGCTAGGAGCCCATACTACAATGTCATCTAAGTAATTCTTGACCCAGCCCTTCTTTAATAAGGGGGCTAAGATATTTCCAATTACTCTTGAGAAAATGGCTGGACTACAACTCAGGCCAAAGGGGAGTCTCCTGAATCGATATAATGTAACTCCATCACTAAAAGTAGTCAAATCTCTACTGTCTTCATCTAACTCCACCTGGTAATAAGCATCCTTCATGTCTAAAGAGGCATAAAAATGATTTCCAGATGCAGTTTCAACTAATTCTTCCAATCTAGGTAATGGATGAATATCAGTCTGAAGGTGAGTGTTAACTTTTCTATAGTCCAGACACATTCTTTGATTCTTTGAGAGTTATCGGGTTTTCTGACGAGCACTATAGGACTCAACCAAGCAGCTGTGGATGGCTCAATTATATCTTTGGCCTCCATATCCTCTAACAGATCGGAGATAATCTGCTTAGCCTTCTCGGGATATCTATACATTGGGTTCCTAACGGGCTGTGGATCACTAACATTAATATGCCCTTGAACTCCCTGGAATTTCCCTAATTCATTACTTTCTACTATGAAAATCTGGTGGTTCTCCATTACTAGGTCCTTTAATTGGGCTTGTTGTCCCCTATCTAGATGTGACCAATCCTGTTGTTCAATCAGATTCTCTAATTTCTCCTCTCTAGTGCTTCCTCGTCCTGGTGCAACACGCATGCTTTCAGGGATAAGATCATTCTTAATATCAATCTTTCTACAGATGGGAGTTACTGAACTGAAGTCCCTTTCATCAATCTTATTATAAGTACCTATTAATGTTCCTATCTTTAACTTAACTATACCCTTTGTACTGTTTATTAGAGGTAGGGGGACTTCCTGATCCTTATTGACTTTAAGGCATAAAGCTTTCATAGCACCACTATGTTTCAATCCCGACTCAAATTCAAGTACACTATCTATATCTTCCTTAACTTTAATGGCATATATCCTTGCCGAGGAAGGAGGTAGGATAATTGGTTTCTTCAACCTAATCTCCCTTACATCAGGGTCTGATGGTTGAACTATCTTGAGACTCTTAATTCTCCTTGTGGAAGGTCTCCGTTTAAGAAGCCGCACCTTGTAGGTAATACTATCCCAAACTAGTATACCCTTCTTATGATCCCAGGTTAGACGGGCACTTCCCAGTAAATCTGCACCCAAAAGGACTTCTGTATCTAAAAGAGGGTCTGGCACAACATAAAATAAGTGAGTAACTACTCGATGGCCAATACTAACACCCAAATAAACAGATCCTAATACCGGTACAACTGCGTCTGTGACTCCCGTTAAACTAGGTAAATTTCTCATCTTATCAGGCTTCAAACCTAAACTGTCCACAAAGGATTTCTTGGCTATACTGGCACAACTACCCGTATCAACTAAAGCTGTAACTATGGAATCATTAACCATTAAACTTATACTTGGAGATCTTGCTAGACCCCGCAGTCATTGTGTGTTATTCTTATTTGCCTGTCCTGGGCATCCTGTGTGCCCTCTTCGACTATTGGGTCTATGGCAATCAAAACATACTCCCCTTGGTGGATTATGAGGACAAGCTGACAGGTTATGGTCAGTTACTCTGCAAAAGGCACAGTAAGTGTTACTACTCTGTGGTGTCCTCATGGATATTTTCTCAACCCTTTTGCTTAATTCCCTTACTTCCTTGGTCAGTGTATCTATTTCACTATTTCCCACTTGAGGAGTACCTGTTACTGGGGTTGGTGACTGGGAACTCCCAGCACCTGAAATGGGCATGGTCCTGTTTCTATTACCTCGGCTCATTCCTTGAGCTCGATAGTATTCCTCTTCAGCATATAGCATAAATTTTTCCAAGGGAATATGATCTGCTAGGAAGTCAACTAATCTAGCTTGAGCTTCTGAACTCAATCCCTCGTATATCTTTGTCTTAAGGAATTTATCTGATGTTGGGATTTGTTCATTGGGGAACTTCAGTGTTAAAGCTGCAATTCTACACTGTAGTTTAGTGACAAAAGAGCTAGGAGGTTCATCAAAATAATAAGCCAGGGCATTTACCTCTTGCCATGCCTGCACCAGTGTAGCCGAACCTAAAAACTGACATTTCATGATCCTCTTCATCTCATCCCAAGCTAGATTGTTACCCTTCATGGCTAGCTCCGCTGTTAAGAGCGCAGCTATATCTGGCTCAGATTTTGTTAATGCTACTTCCTTTCTCTCTTCATCTGAGCTGGTACATGACTCCACCTGCCTGAAGAAAGTATTCAACCTATTATCGGCGCTAACTCCCCTTAGCTCACTAAGTTTGAGGAGACCAACATCCTTTAGCTTGAATACCCTTTCCTGAGGGATTGGCATTGGGATAATGTTTGAATAAAGGAAGGGGTTTGTGTTATTAAGGGGGCTATTAGGTGATCCACCAGAAGGACTGGCTATAACAGTCTGATTGCTTTGGTGTAGATTGGGAGGGTTTGTCTGATTAACAGGAGGTTGCGGAGGTGGATAGGCTGGGGGTGGATTAGGGAAGGGTGTAGGGATGGTAAGGTTATGTGATGCTGGCCAGGCTCTTATAGGTGATAGGGATTCTGTACCAATGAATGCAGGTGCACCTTGTGGTGTGTTTTGTGCAATATTACGTGGTGGTACTGGGGGTCCGGATTGTGGTGTCCCTGCTACGGGATTGGGGTGAGCACTTGCGGAGGGGTTGTATGGACTGTGAGGTGTATGAGGTGTTGGTGTTACTGGTGGTTGTGTGTTATTATGCACTTGCATTAAGTGTCGTATTGTCCCCTGTAGATGAGACATTTCCCTGTTCATTTCGCTAATCTGTTGTTCTAAATCCCTTACTTGTGAACAAGCTTCCTGATGGGACTGTGTAAAATTTTGTGTTTCTGTTTCTGTTTGTTGGACTTCCTTTTCCAATTGATTGAACTCCACAAAGGAGTCGTCCACATCATTAGGCATCATGTTTCCAAGTGTGCTTTAACCACTAAAAAAAATTTTAGAAAGGTAAACATCTAACATAAGACATATCTGTTCAATAACAATACTTGAGACATGCAAAGTATAAATCATGACAAAGATCAAGCTTAAAACAAATTAAAGAAGTTTCTACTACTACACTATGTGACCTTCTTCACTGTAATTAGGTCTCGTGGGTAAGAGGAATCAATAGCATAAGCTAAAGAATCCAAACACGCTGCCACCATTCTATCGCGGCGAAACGCGACAGACATATCAATACATCAAAATACCATAGGTTCCGATCAACACTGATTCAGTTGATAGAGATTGCAACGCTCCCTCCGGGTAAGCAATCATTTTTCCGCTGCTCCTTGTGTCATTAACACACAAACCGAAGGATGAGGGTTGGTACTGGACCGCAGATTAGTCGTCTGGTAGGACATGGAGATTGGGTAAGCGGGTCCTAGTCCGCTTTTCCATTCTTGGTTGAAAGGAAACTCGATTTTTTCTCTGTATTTATTCTTCCAGAACTTCCATAAACTTCCCACACCAGGGAAGGGGGGGGGGGTGTTGCAAACTTGTGTTCCCTTTCAATAGTACATTTTACTCCAGGACTGGTTCCCTGTAAAATTTTATAACCCATCTTCAGAAACACTACTACATCAATAAGAAACGGCGTAGGGTAGCTGAAAGATTCGTGAGGCAGAATAAATCCTTACGAGACTATAGGGAGGTAACAAGAGGTTAATATGCCTCTTCCTGATATATAACATAGGAAACGCCTCTTCAGAAATCTTTAAATTACCCTACTTAAAGTTTACAAATTATTTTATGTTAGGCTAGGTAGGTTAGGGCTAACCCCCTATACCGTAGTCATGACACCTTAAGACCTCAAAACTGACTATAAATGAGAATTGGGTTTGATACATATTTAAAAAAATTATATAACCTAGTTATGAGAACGTAAAGGGGTATTCAAATACGTAGCAACACTCCAAGGGAGTTATTGCTAGCATTCGACTTGCATTCCCCTCTATCGTCTCATTCCCCTCACTCTTCTATTGGACAAGGGCTTCCCAATTAAATTTCTTTAAATGTTAATTAATGGTTCTGACTAACTCTTACCTTCGTGAAGGGATTATTTCGGATTATGATTTAGCAGCCTGGGTCGGCTGTCTTGAAGTTTTCGTGGCTTCTCTAATATGCCACGTAGCTAGATCAGTTCAAACAATGGGCCCATTCTTTACCCTTCGTCCGATAGCGAGATTAGGACTTAATGTTTACGTAGTAAAAAAATTTTTTTTAATCATTTGTTAACGAATCCAGTTCTTTTTATGGATTTCTTTATAATTAATTCTAATCATTACAATAGTAAATTAAAAATATTAGAGCTGGATGATGAATCAATTTCTAAGTATTTCCAAAATTTTAAAGGGGTAACTTTTCCCCCTGACACATAGGTGGTCTTGCGGTGTGAGGGACAGCATCCTGAGGTGACAACCAATGTCTGGAACGCTTGGGAGTTTTGTGCAGAACCCACTTTTCATCACTGGTAAGCACTCAATTGAATAAGGATGTGGTACGGTGGCGAGAAAGCAGCGATATGCAGGCTGCCACTCGTTCTCTCTTGTGGACCTCCAACAGCGTGTGTGGAACCCACTTGCTCAGTTTGAACGTCTTACCTAGGCGGTGCAGGTGAAGTCTGTTTCATCAGAAATGTTGAACTGTCTTGCAAGTTCACCACACGTTAGACTACTGTCCTCTTCAATGGCCGCCTTCAGGACTCCGTCATTCAAAACCTGTGGTCGTCCACTGCGAGGCTCATCACAGAGGGACAAATCTCCCGACTTGAATTTTTGAAACAACGCCTTGCAGTATGTTCATTCACAGCACTATCCCCAAATGCTTGAGACATGCAGCGACTTGATGCAGCTGCTGATAAGCCCACTTTGAAGTCGTAAGGCAAACAGCCCCGAACGAGATCTGTAGACACTTCCATCTTTCTCCGCTGCTGTCCGGTGTGTAACTGATGGGTGGGCCTGGGGTGCCGCCGATTCCTCGCTTGTGTGGATGAACGGTTACCAGTTAGCCTTTAAACATCTACAAACATAGGAAAGTCTGTAGTTTCACTGCAGCTACCATTTTCTAACCATTAGGTGAGAAAGAAAATGGATATAAATAATACTAATTAACCATATAATGTCTTGGGGAGAGTAAAGGATCGTGCGTCAACAGTTAATGTGCCTCAAACATTTATGCTTAAAATGTAAAAAAGTAGCAAATACGTAAGGTTAAGAGTTGTTAAACGGAACATATGAACATATAGATAATTTATTTTCATCATTATATAAAGATGATATATAAATGATTAAATGTTCACAAAGTATAGTAAAAAAAATTACGTGGCACTGCATGATTTAATGAAAATACTTTTATATAAAGAATATATACACAGCAAAGCTATAATTTCTAAACAAAATAGTTAACATTATTAATCAACATATGTGTAAATATGTTGGAAATATCCGTGCTAGTTTATGTACAGTTCAACATAGACCAGGATGGCTTTAACTTGTAACAAGCTCCTTGTCCTCTGACTGCTTCAGATATGTGACAGAGGGCTTTTACGGAATCAAGATTTAATTTATTTCTGATGTGTTTTTATTGGGTGTAATTTAGAAAACGACCGTTCAGCGGCTGTGTTTGTGACAGGCAGCCAATATCTGTAGTGCAAATGTAGTCACAGTTTTAAAGGGATACTCATCACCATATTTCACAGTTGCAAGCTTGTTATAAAATTCGATTGGCTCTCCTGCTTTCTCTGTTACCTCAGTGGGCAATGGAACACTGTCTAAGCTTCTCCAATTGTTGTCAAGTGTTTGAATCTCTCCTTCATATACAGTGGCGGCTCGTAGCTAAAATTAGTGGGGGTGCTGCTCCAGAAAATTTTTAGCCTTTGTTTTAATATTGTGTAAAAGGAAACAAACAGGTATAAAAAGAAAATTTATTATGAAACTTAACAAAATCCTAAAAAAAGTAAAATTAAGCATTTTTATTTACTAAAACCTAAATTGTTACAATTCAAGGTTGATCCATTCATTTAAAAACAAAATCAATTCTTCTTGTTTTACTTTGTGCGAAAAGATCAATAATTTTCTCCTTGATGTCTGCATGACAACTGAGGAAATTTTTCTCCATTGAAAGCACTGCAAGTGCATTTAGTCTTTCAGATTTCATAGTGCTTCTTAGGAACGTTTTTATTCTTTTCAGTGTTGAAAAGCAGCGTTCTGCCTCTGATGTAGTCATGGGAATTGTCAAGAGGATTTTTATCAGTTTCATAATTTCACTAAGAACATCATCTAGATTATTTTCCAAGATAAATTTTAACAGCTCAATTAATTTGCAATATTCATGAATATCAGATCTACAATAGAATACTTTTAGTTCAGTTTCAAGCTTTTCTTTGTCAATCATGGGATATGCTTCAATGGTCAGTACTATTTCTTGTGTAGGAAATTCATTCTTAAAACTAGTGAAGCATTTCTTGTTGAACAATTTAGCAGCTACTAAGTGTTTAGTGGAGGAATATCTGTCCATTATATCAACACATACACAGTCACACACTTCCTTAGCTTCTGCCATGAGTATCTTTGAAGGATTCTCACTGTACTTTGAGTTTCTTATTTCTAAAATAGCAGTTTTGAAATTTGCTATGTATTCATTAACTTTAAACACACTAATTTCTTGAGATTGCATTTGGTTGTAAATTATTTCAACATGAGGCATAATCTGGTGTAAAAGCTCTTATCAAAACTTGAAATTATCATCATTCAGGTATTCTAAAATTCCTGTTGCCTCTGCAATGGTTTGATCTGTATTTGATGTTGACTGAATTTCAGTAAGGCAGTTTTTTAAAGGTTGCAAATGTTCATGAACTCTGTTTATGGTCCGTATGTTGAAGTTCCACCTTGTAGAAAATGGACGTGGAATACTGATGTCCATATGCTTCTTGAGAATGGACACACGTTGTGGTGATCTTGAGAAGAATGTTGGAATAGCCAGAAGGTTAGAGAAAAATATTCTTGCGTTTCGTGTAATACTTGCTGCATTTCTCATTAAATTAAGTTGATGCGCATAACAGTGAATGAAATGTGCATTGCTATAAACTGCTTTTATTTTTGCTTGAACTCTTGCTTTTTTGCCTTCCATGACATTTGCACCATCAAATGCCTGAGCTATCCGTTTTTGTCCATTTCCTTGAAGGATTATGTCCAATTGTTCTAAAATACGTTTTGATATGCCATCTGCAGTTTGATTTTCTGGAATAAAGAATCCCCAAAAACGCTAAAATATCTCTCCATTCAATACATACCGTAGAACAAGGACCATTTGAGTGTGCTCTGAAACATCTGTTGTGTCATCAGCCGTCACAGCTACAAAGGAAGCTTTTCTAATTTCTGTCCTTAACTCCTCATGGTATATTTGTAGCAGGCAGTCAAGTATCTCATTCTGAATGGTCTTTGAAACACCTTTGAAGACTTTACTGGTTTCTAAGTGATTCTTCAAATCTGGATCTAATTTAGATGCAAAATTTACTAATCCTCTAAATATCCCTGGATTAACGGAATCCTCTTTTTCATCATGTCCACGCAAGGGAGTTTCAATGTGTCCACAAAAGAAAATGCAGTCTATTATTTTGGACAAAATTTCACGGTTCTTTTTAACCTTTATATTATGCTCATTGATTGAAAGTCTGTATGCCTCGCTAAGTTTCTCCTTAATATTTACAGTTCCTAAAAGTGACAGCGAAAGTACATTATCAACGTGCTTCTTTGACTTTTCATGCTTTTCATTTTTTTCTTTCATTTTGTTTATATTTCTAAAACCATCTTTTGTCCACGTTACATCGCCTCCAAACAGCAAACATGGGAAGCAAAACAGAGCATTTTTACTTCACAGCCGCAAAGCCAATTTTTCCCTTGGTACCATTCAGAATTAAAGCTACAAATATATTTCTTGTTGCTTATGCCAGGCTGAGATATTTAAATATCTGGTGTTGAATGGCCTCTTTTCTTAACTATAACTTTCTCATGTAGAGACAGCTGTGAAAACTTAAGCTGCTGAAGTTCACTTACAGTCACAGAACTTATTTCTTGGGGATGCAAGGATGCCACCACAGAATTGATTTCTTGGGGATCCAAGGTCGCCACCACAGAATTGATTTGTTGGGGATGCAAGGATGCCACCACAGAATTGATTTGTTGGGGATGCAAGGACGCCACCACAGAATTGATTTGTTGGGGATGCAAGGACGCCACCACAGAATTGATTTGTTGGGGATGCAAGGACACCACCACAGAATTGATTTGTTGGGGATGCAAGGACACCACCACAGAATTGATTTCTTGGGGATGCTAGGACATCACCACAGAATTGATTTGTTGGGGATGCAAGGACGCCACCACAGAATTGATTTGTTGGGGATGCAAGGACGCCACCACAGAATTGATTTGTTGGGGATGTAAGGACGCCACCACGCCGCCTCGTGTGCAGCTTCCTATGTGCGCATGCACACAACAGCCAAACACCATGTCACTGGAACTGTGGAGCGCACAGTTCCATACAAAGATTTTTGTATTTTTTCATAAACTAGGGGATGGCTACTGACATTAAGCTTAAGGATTATATATTGTACAAGTATAAAGAAAGAATTAAAGAAAGAAGGACTCATTATATTGAATGTTATCGATGATATCAAGTGGAAATAGGGGGTGCTGCAGTTCCGCAGTGCCTATACACGAGCCGCCACTGTTCATATATCCGTGGCAAACATTGAACTATAGGGTGCAAGGAAGGCATGAAATCACGCGTTCGTGGGTCAATGAATTTTTCAGGAATAAAATATCTCATTTTCCACAGGATCACTATGGTCGAATCGTTTCTTTATTTCTTCACATAGTTTTATCATGAACATTCTGCATCTTCCTCTCGCATCACTTACCATACCAGCATTTCTGTTGTACTCCGGTTTTTGCAGTAAAGCATGAACATTTGCCCCTAAGTATATGTTGCTTAAAGGAGCATGGTTGCTATCCAGGGATGAATCAAATGTGGAAATAGGAGACCTATTAATCAAGTCGGTATGGCAAAAATACTGTAATGTTGTCTTGTATAGTTTAAGGTGGTCATGTACAAGTATATGTTGCTTAAAGGAGCATGGTTGCTATCCAGGGATGGATCAAATGTAGAAATAGGAGACCTATTAATCAAGTCCGTACGGCAAAAATACTGTAATGTTGTCTTGTATAGTTTAAGATGGTCATGTACATGGAAAATTGCTGGGGTATCCTTTTGAAACAAGTTTAAGCTTGTCACAGTTGGTAGAATAAATTGCAAAAAAATTCAAATATAAAAACACAGAGGGGTCTCTTAGATCTTTTACAATATTGGTTACCACTCAGTTTCTCATGTCTTTCAGTGTGCGCAAAATATTCTTTTAATGCATCCCATTGTTTTATAATTCTTTCTACTGCTTGCTGGAGTGACAGCCAACGGGTTTGGCAAGGATGGAGCACTTTATGTGGTTTAACATGTAGTAATGTCTGGAAACATTTGAATTAATTTTTTCGTTTGGCGCTGTATGCAAAATATGTATAGATATTTCTAATTACATCTTCACAATGTCTGGGGAGAGTTTTAGCCGCCTCTGATGCACAAAGATGGAGGGAGTGAGAAATGCATTTAAATATACTAATTCCTGGAAATGTTTGCTTCAACCTGCTACTCAAAGAATTATAGTCCCCCATGATGTTTGAGGCACCATCAGCAGCGAAACCAATCAAATTATTGAGAGGAATAGCATGTGTGTGTAAGGTATTGACCAACATCTTATATAGTGACAGTCCAGTTGAACCACACATCTCATCATTTGCACCATAGATGTTGATTAGATCCAGCATCCTTGTAACAATGGCCCCCTTGATTGCATCATAATATTTCACAATCATTGTTAAGCATTTTGTCGCACTAACATCTGTTGGCGCAAGAATTACTGAAAATTTGTTTTGCCTCAAGTCTCTCACCATTTCCTCTGAGATAAGACCTTACTTTTTTGCTACGTCAGTACATTTTGTTCTTTTCTTGTGTAGTCCTTTTGCAATGGCAGAATCGGGAAACATTTGCAGAGGTCAGCTGTGGTCAGCAAGAAGGAAGGGCAAGTTATGCTCAGCTATAAAGCAAATCAACAAAAATATATGCCGAGCTGATCTGTGCACAAAGATCCGGATGTTCTCTTTGATCTTCTGGGATGGAACTGGCGGCATGAATCTCTGTATTCTGTAAAGCATAGCACGATTAATCAAGGAAGTGATGTCACACCAGAGTAAAACAAGCAAACAAAATGATAATTCATGTTTGTGAATTTTATCAAGCCTTCACTCCAACCAAAGGACGTCTTACAATGGTCCCTAACTGGACAGATTAACAGCATTAGCACCTTACCATGTGTCTTTTTACCGTCGTCAGATTGCTTGCAAAGGTTTTCTGACACATCAGACAATAAGCTTTTGTTGGATCTCCATCTACCTATGCCAACCATGGCTTGAATTCCTCCATCTCCAGCCATGCGTCTCTCAGCTTCCGTTTATTAGTCATGAAATATAATCTGAAGTAAACCATGAAATTTAAAGTACACAAGTTCAAGATATGCATTCCATTTTCTTTGGAGTGTCTCCCATTCAGAAGAATTTACTGTAAAGGGGTAACTTAGATTCGGTACACTCATGAAAGATTACTTACTTGTGATACTGTGACTGTTTAGAGGACTATTATTTCGTGTGTGTTATGCACGCAGTAGTATTAGAGAAAATTAAATCAGTTGAACACACTAGCAAATAGGCAGGGCTCGTCTCAGAGTGATCCTTGAAGTGCGGCTATTAGGAAGGCAACCACAAAACTGACTAGTTCTGCTTCATAGTTCGAATGAATTTTGCCTCAGTTTGCATATTTTCTACAATAGTTTGCCAGTGCACTGCACAGTTATGTTCAGAAATATGTGTAAACATAGTAAAAGAAAGATATATCCAACGTAAAAAGCTGAATTTTCTATGAGGAATTTTATTCTACTGAAAGAGGAATTTGATATTACCCTAGTATGTCTGCTAAATATATTTGTAGTAAGCCATTCATCAATCAAATTAATACAATTTGTTAATTACTTCTTATAACATCCGTATTAATAACATTTACATATTATATACATACATATATACATATACCAAGGCTTTTTCCCCCTTCCAAGGGAGGTAGCCAAAAAGGGAAAGGCATAAAAACACTCCCACCCATTTCATCCCTAAATACACTCCACACCCCTCCCACCCTTCCTCTCATCTGAGCACCTCCTGGATGACGGGTCATCCCTGCACCCTGCCCACCGCCCTGGGTCAGAAGCAGTGTCGCAGGACACAGCACATCCACAGCAAGGCCGCTTCATTTAATCGGCGACCCCCCCTCTCCGTCCCCCCTTGCATATAAGGAGAGGACGGGGAGAAATCCCTTCGGGCTGCGTCAAAACTCACTCACACACACTACCCCACCCCCACCCCCCCCCGCCCATTTCTCCCCATGCAGTCACATCATCATCCATATACAACCATTCTCCACTCACCTCTGTCTTCCGTCCTCTCCCTTCCTTCCTCAACAGACATTCCCCTCCTCCCCAAAGCCCCCTTCACCCCATCCATCCACCTCATCCTAGGACGTCCCCTCATGTTCACTCCCACCACATCTGCCTTCCATACCTCTTTTACTAGTCTTTCTTTACTCATTCTTTCCATGTGTCCAAACCATCCTAATATTCTTTCATCAACCCTCTCTCCCAAATCCTTTTTCACCCCTGTTCTCCTCCTCACCTCCTCATTTCTCACTCTATCTAGCCTAGTAACCCCCACCATACTTCTCAGACACCTCATCTCAAACACATTCAAACTCCTTCTCTCTTCTTCTCTTATGTTCCACGTTTCTGCCCCATACAGTGCTGTTGGCACAATCACTCCTTCATACAGTCTCCTCTTCGCATCCATTCCCAAATGTCTATTTCTCATTACACTCTTTAAACCACCAAGGCATTTACTCGCTTCTCTCAATCTACATTCTACCTCCACCTTCACTCCACCTTTTCCTGCTACACTTGCACCCAAGTATCTAAAACTATCCACTTATATAGGTATGTATTTATGTCGATCTTTTGCCAAGTGGCAGATGAGGAAAAAAAAAAGCTACAGGCAGTTGCCAGATGTCATTGTTCTACATTTCGCAGCAAAAATTCTACGAACGCCAACACTGGGGTGGGCACGGTGCGTGTGTTTTTATGATGTCTGATGTTCCTACTTTAGTCCCTTCAAATTTGAAAACAATTGCTACATGCATTGCGTTTATATTTCAACTTCATTCAATGGCTAATCAAAAAACGGACAGAACTTTTTTGGTTACCTTGTAATTATACATTTCTTTTTATCTGCTAAGTCTTACTACAGAGAGATCGAAAAGTGCACATCAAAAAGAAAACGCATCTAAAATATGTAAAATATTGGTTAAACTAGAACTATTAAATGTGAAAATTTATTCAATATGTATAAATTCAAAAAGGATATTACAACATATGCTCAAAATGGCCACCATCTTCATTAATGCATGCCCGAACTCTTTTTACCATATTTGAGGCTACTTTACGAAGCGTGTTTACACTAATGTTGTTAATCTCCGCTGTAATATTCATCTTTACTTCATCTAGGGTGCGGGGCCTATTTCGATAGACCTTTCCTTGAAGGAAACCCCACAAAAAAAAATCTGGTGATGATAAGTCAGGTGAACGTGGGGGCCACAGTCCCCTAAGGGCCCCATTCACGACAACGATTTTCAACCCCAACCCAGATTTCGAACATGGTCGGGGTTGGAGTTGTGGTTGGCGGCTTCGCCACTCACTGCAACAACCAATTGTCCAATTTTTCGCAGTTGATCCGCAGTTCTATTGTGATAAGATGTCTGATCTCGACTTTGACGATCTTTTCAATATTGCTGTTTTTTTAGAGGCAGATAGAAAGCGCAAAAAAAAAAGTCAAATTGGTGTAAGTCTTGGCTTCAAAAAAGAAACAAGCTATCCCATAATCAATTATTAGAGGAACTGAGACGAGAGCCTAAGACTATATGAACTATTTAAGAATGGATGAATCCACATTTTTAGAACTTCTGTCCTTGGTAACACCAATCATAAAAAAAAACAGGATACGATGATGAGGAAGGCTATTACACCTCATGAACTCGTATGTACATTACGATTCCTAGCAATAGGGAGGTCATATGAACACCTCAAATTTTCCTCCATACAGTTTTTAACGAGCCAATTTTTTTAACTACATCATCATGCGTAGCTGCGGGGTTTTAAATTTTGAAACAAGTATTTCAAAAACATTGTTTTTCATTATTTTATTTGAGTATTCTTTACTTTTAACTTTACATAGGCATGGATGTTGATGGTATATCTCAATAATCTCTCTTACGAAATCTTAACTGTACGCTTCCATTTTTTTAGTTATGCAGCACAACTATAGCTACAAACGCATGGTACGAAATTTTGGGCACAAGTGATAGATTTGGTTGTCCGCGTCCATCCACCACTCCAACCCCAACACAGACATAAAGCTCCACCCACAAAATATCAGGAAAATCTGAACGACTCCAACCCCAACCACGACCTGCAAATCGGGGCACAACTATAGCTGCAAACGCACGGTACGAAATTTTGGGCACAAGTGATATATTTGGTTGTCCGCACCCATCCATCACTCCAACCCCAACACAGACATAAAGCTCCGCCCACAAAATATCAGGAAAATCTGAACGACTCCAACCCCAACCACGACCTGCAAATCGGGGTTGCGATGTAGGTTGTTGGAGCCCATCCACGAGAAAATTTGGTCTGGGTTAGGGTTTAAAATCGTTGTCATGAATGGGGCCCTTTAGAGATGATCTGCTCGCCGAAAAACTAATGTAAAAAATCCATACTTGCTTTGGATGTGTGACATGTAGCCCCATCTTGCTGCAACCAGCAATAACGCTCACTTTCTTCCAGCAATGCAATAAACTGAGTAATGATGTCCTGGTACACATCACTGTTTACTGTAGTTTCGAAGAACAAAGGGGCCACTATTCGAGGACGTGATACAGCACACCACACTCCAATTTTCTCACAGTGCAAAGGTTTTTCGTGCAAGGCATGAGGATTTTCGGCAGACCAGATTCTTGTGTTTTGGCTGTTGACATAGCCACTAAGGTGAAACCACGCCTCATCAGTGAAGAAAACACGGTCAAGCTCTGCAACTCCATGGATATCAACAAATGACCGAAACCGTCTACAGTACTCTTTACGCTTTATTTTATCTGGTGGCTTCAATTCCTGAACACAGCGAACATGAGATGCATGTAAATTTAACTTTTTCATCGCTTTCTGAGCACTTCCATATGAAATCTGAGATTGTGCTGAAAGTCTCCTCAAACTTTTTGAAGGCGAACGCTGCATCGCATCTCTAACTTCACCAAGTTTAGCATCAGTCAGAATTTTTGGTCTACCGGTTCTCTTCTTGTCAGCTACAGCTCCTGTTTCCCGGAAACAGGCTATTAATCTTGTGATTGTGGAATTTTTAGGCACTTTGACACCTGGATATTTTTCATGAAATTAATTTACAACACGTGCATATGAACGACTAGAAAATAATGTTCAACAATAAAAACTCGCTGCTCTTGTGTAGCAGTGTGTCGGTGAGGAAAGTTGAAAAACGGGGTCTTGCCTTTTGAGTTTATTAGCAAGCGGATGTAAACAAAGAAGCGACGTCTAGAACGTCTTCGTATCAATAACTTGACATAAACAAAAGATGTCTACATAGGATTCAATTTGATACACACGACCAAAGGTGCTGTATAGGATCTAAACCTATTACAAAGTATATAACATATGAGAATCACATATGTAAGGAATCTACAGCACCAGTATACAATTCTATAACACCATCTACATGTATATAAAACTAATAATAAGACAATTAATCTCAGTTTACCACATCCCTTTTCCCTTATTGAAAAAGGAGTATCCATAAGAACATAACTGAAACATTTATCTTTATAACACCACAATTATAGATTCAATCAATCAGGTGGTTTCACAACTCTGCTAGATCTTCTAACTGGTTGTGGACTTGGTACATTCACAGCATTATCATCATTATCAACATTTACAGAGGAATTTTCATCAGCCTTATCCATTACTTCTGAACTATCAGGACAGTGTCCTTGACCTGAATAATACATAGGCACAAAAGGTTTACTGCTACCCGAGTTATCTTTACGTACAGTGTCATTACTGGGAACAGTTGGTGTATATCTAGGCATAAGTTGATCAGAATGTCTTTTCCAAACAATGTTCCCAAAATCTCTTAACATCACTTTGTAGTTTCTCACACCTAGAACTTCAGTTACTTTCCCTTCCAACCATGAATGACCTTTTCCATAGTTCTTTACAAAAACATCATCAATCTTATATTCAGACTTCTCAAACTTACACTCTTTTTTCCAAAACCTTTTCCTTCTTATTTTGTGGTTTAATTTTCTTAATTATACCTCTGAAGTTTCTGTTAAACATTAGCTCAGCTGGAGCTTTACCTGTGGAACAATGAATTGAACGTCTGTAGTTATACAAAAATCTACAAATTCTGGTTCTGATATCACCTTCCTTAAATTTACTTAATCCTTCCTTGAAAGTTTTTACAGCTCTCTCAGCTAAACCATTAGATGATGGGTTATATGGGGCTGGTGTCCTATGTTTTATTCCATTCTTTTCAAAGAAAGTCTCCATTTCCTCAGATACAAATGATGAGGCATTATCTGAAACTACAATGTCAGGTAACCCAAAATTACAAAGTTTTTCTCAGCATAGAAATTGTTACTGTAGATGTTGTTGACTTTGTTACATGAACATCCATAAATTTTGAGTGTGAATCCACAATCACTAAGAAATAATTTTCATTGATTGGACCTGCATAGTCCATATGGAGTCTACACCAAGACTTACCCGTCTCAGGCCATGATAAGGTAACTTCCTGAGAACCTTGAAATTTTTTAAAACAAATTGAACAAGCTTTAGTACATACATATACATATACCAAGGCTTTTTCCCCCTTTCAAGGGAGGTAGCCAAAAAGGGAAAGGCATAAAAACACTCCCACCCATTTCATCCAATTCCTGGCTTCAGCCTTCATAGCACTGATACCATTATGACCTACATGCAGCTGTGAAAGTACACTACTTCTTAATTCAGCTGGTATAACTACTCTATTCCTAAATAGCAACACATCTTCATATATACTTAAATCTGCTTTAACTGCCGCATATTTAGAAATAACAGGATTATCAATCCACCCAAATTTAACACATTGGAAAACCTTCCTCAAAACAGGATCACTCTTTGTCATAACCTTAACCCTTTCATAGGAAATATTTTGATCTTCCAAATTTTCAACTAAATTCACATATTCAGCAGGTGTATGTGAGTCTAAAACAGAATCTGATACAGGCAAACGGCTCAGGGTATCTGCTACAATGTTTTGTTTGCCTGATTTAAAACACAATTGGTAATCATACTGGGATAACAATAATGCCCAATGCTGTACTCTTGCGTTTGCATTGACAGGAATCTGTTTCTCACTACCAAATAAACCAAGTAGAGGTTTGTGATCTGTACGGAGCACAAACTTACGTCCAAGCAAAAAATATTTAAACTTAGTTACAGCGTACACTAACGCTAGAGCTTCTTTGTCCAACTGAGAATAATTTAGCTCAGCAGCAGACAGCTTTTTACTTGCAAAGTAAACTGGTCTTGGACTACCATTCATTTCTTGAATTAACACACATCCTACTCCTACTGGTGAAGCATCTACTTCAACAATAACATCATGTTCACCATCAAAATTGGCTAGTAAATCAGAGTTGGCTAACTCTTCCATAACAGTCATAAATGCTTTTGCTTCAACAGAAGACCACTTAAATTTTGCATTTTTCTTCAATAAATCATACAGAGGTGCTAATACACTTGAAAAATTTCTTACAAACCTACAATAATAAGTTACTAGACCCAAAAATGATTGAACTTCACCTACTGACTTTGGTATAGGTGCATCTAAAATAGCAGCAAGTTTCCTTGGTGAAGGTTTTATGCCATCACCTGAAATGACATATCCTAAGTATTCCAAGGAATTGGTATTCAGAACAGTTTTCTTTTTGTTAATAGCAACATTATGTTTTTGAAATACCTTCAACACTTTATCTAATCTCATATCATGTTCCTCTTTAGTCTCTCCTCCGACTAATATGTCATCTAAGAAGGCAACTACTCCATCTATATTCATCAATAATTGGGATATCAATCTTTGGAAGATGGCAGGAGATGATGCAAGTCCAAAGGGTAATCTTTTATATTTAAACAGGCCTTTATGAGTATTAATTACTAGCAATTATTGACTCTCATCATCTACTGGCACCTGTAAGTAAGCATCTTTTAAATCCATCTTTGAAAATATCTTGCTTTTACCCACAACAGCAAGGATTTCATCAACTTTAGGCAGAGGGTACTGGTCACATGAAATACTTTTGTTTAACTCCTTGAAATCTACACAGATACGCATTGACTTTTTGTCAGCTTTTAACACTGGTACAATTGGAGCTGCCCAAGTACTAGAATGTACTGGTTCAATGATATTGTTATCAACTAACTCTTCTAAAGCATCTTCTACCAATTTTCTGTAGTGGTAGGGCACAGGCCTTGCTTTTTCCCAACTAGGCACAGCACCGCTCTGTAGGTGTACCTTTGCTACAACACATGAAATTGGCAATCTAGAATCAGCTGAAAAATTATCTAATTGTACCTTGGAATCCAAAACATTAACTCCTTCCTCTATACCTGTGAGTGCAATACCAATTTTAGGCATTAAATCTCTTCCACATAAGTTAGAGTTATTAGATTCAACTACATACAAACTTTGAATTACATTGTGACCATTATAAAATATATTTGCATAAACCTTACCCAAAACATGCAAATCATTATTACCATAAGCCTTCAAAATTTTATCACTAGGCTCCAAAGATAAATTTAATGTCTTAACCCAATGTAAGGGTAGGGTAGACACACGGGCACCACAATCTATTTCGTATGGTACATTATGACCTTCAATATTAACATCAACCTTATTTCTCACTGGCAAAACCTTACCTACAACACTGTGTACAGGTTCATGAGAAATATCAACACTAACCACTTCTGGAAGGCTAGGTCGATCCACTAAATGTAACAATTGGTTATCATCACTACCAGTATCTCTCTCTTCCTGAGAAATTCCCTCGAAAACCATATTAGTTTTTTTTTTCCAAACGTCTTCTTGTTGGTAAATTTTCCAAAAGATCCTTTCTGGGCACTGTGTGGTTTACTAGACACAGTCATATCAAAACGGCTTACTCGTTTGAGGTGTCCCTTCGTGTTACAAACTGAACAAGTTAGGTGCTTAAACCTACAGTTCTCACTTTTATGTGGATACCCGTAATGCTTACAACTTTCTTTTTTCTGACTATTAAGATATTCAGAACTAACCCCCACTTTCCTCACTTCAGTAGTTGGGAGCTTTTCTCCAACAAAAGCTTTTTCCAAATTTAGAATTTTCTCTAAAATGTCCGTTGAAGACATAGTTTGTAAATCCAAATTCTCAGCAACTAAGTTCGGGAAATACACTTCAGTTTCTATTGCCATGAATAGTTGGTCTCTCACTCGAGCATCAAATAAGGTACCAAAACTACAATCCTTGGCTAGACTTTTCAAGTCAGCATACAAGTCTCTTAAACTTTCATCAGATTTTTTCTTTCTATTCTGAAATTTGATCAAACTCCGATGATAGCTCGGTTTTACCTTGTAATGTGCTAAAAGCTTCACTAAATCACTGTAGTCTTTCACATGCGGTAAATCAGGTGAAGTCAGGGAGGCAAGCGTGCTATACGTATCACTTCCTAATGATACTAATAAAGAATTTTTCTTCTTGTTATCATCAGTGATTCCATTGTATGCAAAATGAGCTTGCAGCATACTAAGCCATATCTCCCACCTAATCTTATTGGGGTCAAAACAGTCAATCTTACCTGAGTTATTTGCCATTGTAAATCTACTTGCATTAAATCCTGTTTCCTTGTGAAATTAATGACTCATAGCCTGCTAAACCAAGGCTATTTTCGAATCCAGAGTGGCCAGGACGGTTCCGATGGAGTGAATAGGCGAGTATATCTTCATCCTTCGATTTCTCCACTATCAGTTGGAAAGGCAGCTATTTCTGTCTTCTAAAACTTAAATCAGTCCTTTAGCACACAAATCCACAAATCCTCGTCGCCACTGTAGCAGTGTGTCGGCGAGGAAAGTTGAAAAACGGGGTCTTGCCTTTTGAGTTTATAAGCAAGCGGATGTAAACAAAGAAGCGACGTCTAGAACGTCTTCATATCAATAACTTGACATAAACAAAAGATGTCTACATAGGATTCAATTTGATACACACGACTAAAGGTGCTGTATAGGATCTAAACCTATTACAAAGTATATAACATATGAGAATCACATATATAAGGAATCTACAGCACCAGTATACAATTCTTTAACACCATCTACATGTATATAAAACTAATAATAAGACAATCTCAATTTACCACATCTTGGGAAAATGACATGTCTACTGCGCAAACTTCACTATGCTCACAACACCATGTGACTGAACCAATACAAATCACGTGCACGTTTCTTGTTGATACCCCTGTGGCGCCATCTTGCTGTAGTAGATGGAACTAACTCGATTAAATTTCCCTATACTAGCTGTTTTATTTTGATGTGCGCGACTTATCGATCTCTCTGTATATTCTCCTTCTCCCTCATTACTTTAATAACTATTTTCAGTTTGTTCTTTCATCTGCTGTGTCACTATGTCGTAAAGTACAATTTTATTGTTTTCTTGGACTTTCTTCCAACCCTGTACTTCTGCTATGGACTCTTTATTCTCTCTATTATTCCTCCTGAATTCCTCATTTTCATCTTTTACTTCCTTTAACTGTTTTTACCAGTTCTACTTCTTTAGTTAAGTTTTGGTTTTCCTTCTTTAATTGTTCCAATTTGTCAACTCGCTGTGCAATCTGTGTGAGTTGACCTAGCCTACTTTCCCAGTGTTGAGCCATTTTTTCTAGTCTTTCCTCTAGCCTTGCTAATCAGGGGAGGTTGGCACCCCCTCTTCATTAAATCCATTGAAATTATTATCTTCACTTTCCATTTTGTTGTTCTTATTTATATTTCTAAACTTAATGATTTTACTGAAGTTATTCACTTCTCCCACGTCCGCTGAGGATCTCCTGTTGATATTCTTTTTCCCGTCAGATGGCGCACGTGCGTCTCCCTCCTCATTTGCTTCCATTTCCCCCAGTAACCCCCCCCCTTCTCTTTTTCCATGACCTTCCCACTACACCACAAGCTTTCCCCTTCCCTGTAAATACAAAAAGGTACTTATTTGTTGTTGAGATCCACGAAAATTTCCCTTCTTCGGAGCTCCAATCTTCGCCGTGAATCAGTCTGCGTGTGTGTACATGTGTATATGTATATATATATGTATATGTATATTTTCTTGTAGGCAGACGAGGTTGAAGGATATTGAAGATTTATTTTTTATAAGTTTTCCGTATACTCTCTATATGGTGTACAGTTGACCTATCTTGTTCAGTAAGTTTTTCCAATAATTCGCGAATTGTGGCCGATGTTTCGGAACTTTAGTTCCATCTTCAAGGACGAAGTGTGGTGTCTTGTTGTGTATGCTGCGTATATATGGGACTTGTGGATCATAGGGGTTGTAGTGGGGACTGAGGTTGTTGCCGATTGGCTGAAGCGGGGCAATAAGTGTGTAGAATATTTTATCGCAGGTTACCTCTTTTGGTGATTGAAGCATCGGGGTCCATCAAACTTCTAGGGGTCATTTCTTTTGACTGAGGGCAAGGTTTGAAGAGCTTCCACTTGAATATTAAATAATGGCTGTTTTATTTGAATATGTAGGGCTTCTAGTATTAGCAACCTGCGGGGATCCTGTTCTGTCTATTATTTTGGTGTTCTGATCAAGGTCTTTTCTTGTTAAAGATCTGTTGTGTGTGGAAGTGAAGTGTGATTTAATAGCTCCATTGCTAAGATGACATGTCAAGCGCCTTGTTAGTTTTGTGGTTGTCGTACCAATATATGAGTGGGACCCACATTTCTCACTATTGTAATTGTATTGGTAAACAATGTGGTCTTCTTGTAGAGGTGTTTTTGTGGTATTGAGTCAATTGCATATAATTAGCTGGACAGTCTTTGTTCTGTAGTATATTATGATTTGGATGTGTTTCGTTGGGTCAATTGGTTGTACATTCTTTTTAATGATATCCTTGACAATTTTTTCTGACTTGAATTCCATTGACATGTGGATCTTATAGTACAGGGTCAGGCAAAATGATCTGACACATTTGTAGGTTTAATAAAATGCAAATGAAGTAAAGAAACAAAAAAGTGTTTTTATTTTTGAAAAGTACATATAATGCCATTTTGTTTCATTATGTTTTAAAAATTAAATCAGTCAAATGGGATCCATTATTGTCCACACACTGTCGAAGGCGTTCACGAAAGTTGTCTATAACTCGGCGGGTCATTTCATGTGGAATGGCAGTAATTTCTTGACGAATTGCATCTTTAAGTTGTTCAATAGATCGAGGGCAATTAATGTATACCTTTGACTTGAGGTATCCCCAGAGAAAAAATTGCACGGATTTAAATCAGGTGAACGGGCGGGCCAACCGATGTCACCACGCAATGAGATCAAATGACCAGGGAACATCTTCCTCAAAATCCCCATCGCACGTCGAGAAGTGTGGGCTGTTGCCCCATCATGTTGAAACCAAACATTGTCCATATCGTGGAGCATATTCAATTTTGGTCTGAGAAAAGTCTCTAGCATCTCACAATATCGATCAGAGTTTACAGTCACTGTAACGTTGTCTTCTTCGAAGAAGTACGGACCCCATATACCGAATTCTGCCACAGCACACCATACAGTCACCCGAGGACAATGCATAGGGTATTCATGCAACTCACAAGGGTTGTTCTCGGCCCAGTATCTGAAGTTTTGCTTATTCACTGCGCCACACAGGTGAAAATGTGCCTCGTCACTGAACAACACAACTGCTGCATGGGGGACATGTTGTTGAATTTCGAAACACAATGCCCTGTGAGTTTCAGTGTCTCTTTCGCTGAGTTCTTGTGCCAACATCATTTTGTATGGATGCATTTGAAGATCATTGTGAAGAATTCTTCGCAAACTTCTTTCGGAAAGTCTAAGAGCCTGGGCGCGTTTAAATGTGGAACGGAGTGAGACTGTTGAACTGAAGCTCTTACCGCTGCCACATTTTCTGGAGTTCTGGCGGTGCGAGGTCGGCCGGTTGATTTTCGTTTCAATGCAGATCCAGTAGCTCTGAAGTTGGTAACCCATAACAAGATCGTGTTTTGAGCTGGTACGGGATCATGTCTACCAAGATTGAAGTGCAAACGGAACGCTCTTTGTGTTGCAGTTACAGATTCGTTTGTTTTGATAAAAGTTTCCACAATGAAAGCGCGATGCTCACCAGTCCAATTCATGGCAGCAACTGAAAAAGAAACGAAAAACAATGGCATTATAAAGAAACAAAACAAAATGGCATTATATGTACATACATACATATACCAAGGCTTTTTCCCCCTTCCAAGGGAGGTAGCCAAAAAGGGAAAGGCATAAAAACACTCCCACCCATTTCATCCCTAAATACACTCCACACCCCTCCCACCCTCCCTCTCATCTGAGCACCTCCTGGATGACGGGTCATCCCTGCACCCCGCCCACCGCCCTGGGTCAGAAGCAGTGTCGCAAGACACAGCACATCCACAGCAAGGCCGCTTCATTTAATCGGCATTATATGTACTTTTCGAAAATAAAAACACTTTTTTGTTTCTTTACTTTATTTGCCTTTTATTTAACCTACAAATGTGTCAGATTATTTTCCTGACCCTGTATATATATATGTATATATATATATATATATATATATATATATATATATATATATATATAATATATATATATATATAATATATATATTAAATAAAAAATGTATATGCGTGTATATGTATATATACCACTACGATCAATAAGTAATTAGAGAATGTCAGGAGAGACACTATTTTCATAAGCTTACAAAACACTACTTCAAAATAATTGCCTCTCACATCTACACACTTCTGCATGCATCTCTCCCAATATATATATATAATATATGGGTCTGAGTCAAATTCCCATCAGCCAAAATCCCAACACCTGATATTGATATATATTATCCTTCTGCCAACATTCATACTTTCGATATTTTTTGTATGTTATAATGATATATTATCAGTTTCACAAATGTTTCCTTATTTGGATTTTGCAATAAAATTTTGACTATTGTCATAATATAACTGAAATTATACAAATATATTTTAGTTATGATTACAAGGATTATATGACAAAAACCCAGTAGACATAAACCCCAGAAGACGAAACCCCAGTGAATAAAACCCCACCCTCTTATCCCAAATGTAGACAAAACCCCAGTCCTATATGTAAAATATATATATATATATATTATATATATATATATATATATATATATATATATATATATATATATATATAGAATTCATAGTTCATAAGTGATATTAACAATGAAATTAGATTCAGTATCATATATATAAGGGATAAAAGTATAATATCAGATTGAGACAATAAACTCAATATAAAAGATATATTAACTTATTTGATGCCTACAAGATTTTAAAACTTCGAAGGCGTCTGGAATTTCATCAGGTGGAAGAAATGCCAAGGCATGTGTTATCAGTAAACTAAAATCTTCATTGTAGTAACGAATTGACAATCAAGTTGACTAAATTCTTCTCCAGATGCACTATCCTAAATGAAAGAAAAAACTTGTTAGCATTAGGAAATTCACTTTTAGAAGCTTGAATTGCAGCTAGTTCCAAATCTAACATTATGGATTGTGGGTTCAGATCAATTTGATTTTTGTCAGCAATGTCTGTCAAATCTTGAAACAAGTGTTTATGCAAGACCTCACTCTTCCCAGTGATAAAAGCATACACAAGTGGAAAATTCTACAATTTCCATGTCCCACAGGTGCATGAATTGTGTACATTTTGGTAAAATATTATAGGTACAGTTTTTTAAAAGTACCCTCTATAATCCAAAATGGGGCTTCTGATAATCTCTTCAAATTTGTGGCTGTAGTGGACATCAAAATTCGGTCCTTGAATATAAAGTCTCTTTAAATAATAAATCACCATTTAACTTGAGTTTGTGGTGGGTTTGATTCGGTATGGACAAGCCAGGGAAAATGAGTCACAATAACACTAAAACTAAGGTTTAATGGTTAATATGCTCAGAGGGAACAGACGGAGTCTCGTTGGGAGAAGGTCCGGAGTGATCGAGGGCCTCATCAAGCGTCGTGGCTGTGGGCAAAGAGCCACAGGAGGGAATGAGGCGACTTGCTGGCGGCTTCCTGGAGCGAACTGGTCCCGAGGCAGCTTGCTGGAGAGGACTGGTCCCGAGGCCTCTTGGGAGAGAAGTCGGGAGAGATCTGCTCATCTCTCTCTCTCTCTCTCTCTCTCTCTCTCTCTCTCTCTCTCTCTCTCTCTCTCTCTCTCTCTCTCTCTCTCTCTCTCTCTCTCTCTCTCTCTCTCTCTCTCTCTCTCTCTCTCTCTTGTTCTTGTATTGAGTCCCAGCGGCTTATGCCGATTAAGGGACTGTCTTTTAGTTAAAATATGGCTTGTAGCTTGCCTGGGTTAATTATGTAGGTGGGTGTATTGAGAGGGGTTTCTTAGTGGCTGGGGTGTTTTGTAGCAGAGTTACAACAGGGACCCTACTGGGGAGGAGCAGGTAAGTTTTGCTGCAAGGACTAGGTGTCCCTACCCAGCATCCATGTTGCTATCTGCCTGGAGACGGTACAGGGCTGTGGTGGGATCCCCCAAGAGGTCCCTGAGGTGCTGGAAGTGGGCAGATGAAGAGGCAGTGGTTAAAAGAGGCTAGCTCCTTGCCGCATGTGCATGTTATATCCGTGTATTGGGTTCGCCAGTGGTTTACCCGGATTCTGGATGCCATGGCCAAGGTATGCAGAGGCATTGCAGGTAGAGTTTTGTGGGTGGGTTCAGTGCCGGTTGTGGTGGGCCATCCTCGGTTGGCTGCAATAGTCTTATACTCTTCTCTCCATAGTTCCCATGCAGCGGTGTCTATCTTCTTGTTGGCACCACCAGTTGAGGGTGGGACGAGCATGGCAGTATCCTCCAGACCTAGTGCACCCCATTTAGCCACTTTGTCGGCTTTTTCATTTCCCTCGAGTCCTATGTGGTCAGGTACCCATTGGAATAGGAGGCTAGTGCCGAGTTTCGCTATTTCTGTCGAGAGTCGAGGTATTTCTTCACTCAGCTCTAGTCTGGAGGTGCAGTAGCCGCTCAGAAGTACTTCGAGGCTCGAGCGAGAGGGCATCAAGATTGTGACCCTTGGAGGTGGGTGGGGGAAGGCGATGATTTTCCGGAGGGCTTCCCGTATGGCGTGTCATCTCGGCGAAACGCCGACCTTTTAAAGGAGGCTGGCAGGAACGTGGGGAGCTTTCCAAGTTCCTGATTGGCTGACCAGCGGCGTGTCACCACAAATTCAGGAGGAATGTTAATATCCACTAATGACGTCGGCTCAAATGGACGATCACTGCACCTGATCCGCTTTATTGTCTTTCTTAGGGCATTTTTGGAAGGTAGACATGGCACAATATTTGGATTAGCAGATGTGGTACTTGACTGAATTATATGAATCGGTTGATCTCTAGTGGATTTTGCTTTATACTTTATTTCATTTATTTTTGCAACACTAGCAGCACTTCCATAAGGAACATAATTGTACTTCTCAAATTTTGTTAGTAAATGTTCTTCATTCACAAGTTTGGTAACCTGCTCTTCCTTTGCAGTTATTAGATTTTCGAAATTCACAGCACCAGCAGTATGAATCGGGATTGTGGCTGTCGGGATTCTGTCCAGATCCCATATATATATATATATATATACATATATATATATATATATATATATATATATATATATATAATATATATATATATATACACACACACACAAGCCGGGGGCTTGGCTGCACAAACAGAGGCCTACGGGCGCAGCTTTCCACGCTGTAATCCCTCGTTTTCCCCTTCGGCCTCGGGGCGGAACCCCAACACAGGATCCCCAGCATGAAGAAGAACGCGAGGAAGAAGAACACAAAGTAGAATGCGAAGAAGAACGTTCTTCTTCAGTTTGTTTTTTCATTTGTTGTTTAATTATGTCAGTAAATACAACTTTACTGTTTTCTTGGATTTTTTTCCAGCCCTTTGCTTCCTTTGCTATGGCCTCTGTTGTCTTTATCATACCTCTTGAATTCCTCATTCTCTTCTTTAACTTTTAACTGTCTTGTTAATTCTTCTATTTCTAAAGTTAAGTTTTTGTTCGCCTTCTTTAGTTCTTCCAATCTTTCAACTCTTTGTGTAATTTTGGCTAAATTACCGAACCTGTTTTCCCAATGTTTGGTCATCTTATCAAATTTCTCCTCTAGTCTTGCCAATCGGGGGAGGTTTGGTATCCCCCCCACCCTCTTTAAATCCCTGGAAACTATTATCATCACCTTCCACTTTGCTGCTCTTATCTATACTTCTAATCTTTACATTTTTGTTGATCCCGTCATCACCAAAGTCATTGTCTTCAGTCCGCCTTTTGTTTACAAGACGCCTGGCCTCCTGGACCATGTGCCCCTCTTCCTCATTTCCCTCCATTTCCCTCAATAATCCCTTCCCTTCTCCTTCCCTATTACTCCCCCACTACACCACGAGCACTCCCCTTCCCTATAAGTACACTAAGGCACTTCCTGGACATTGAGATCCACGTAGATTTTCCTTTTTCTTCGGTACACCAATTCTCGCCGTCCATTCAATGAAAGTGTGTGTGTGTAGGGCCTGTTTTAAGTAGATTTGGATATATATATATATATATATATATATATATATATATATATATATATATATATATTGTAGGTGCCTGATCAGGCTTGCTCATCATGGTGTAGGTGACCTCATCGGCACCGGTGTCTTTCTCGCCCTGCTTGCTTGGCTTTGGCGAGCTCCCTATGGTTGAAAGGGCAGTCCACTGGGTCCGGTCTTGCCCTGCTGTCCAAGATGAGGCGCTCCCTCTCCAATCTATGGTAATTACGGTTTAATAATTCAAAGGATGTCTGAGAACTTACTTTGTAGCGTTCTCAGACTAGTGGTCTGAAATTAGGTTGAACTTGAAGGCTTCTGATGTGAAGACTTAAAAAAGTCCCTTGCCGTTGATTTCAAGAGTGGTCTATCAGGAAGCAGAGCTCAAAGTTTCCTGATTTATCAAACCAAAATTACTTCATAGATTTAATCAATAAAAGGGAGGAGAGTTTAATCATATCTTATTTAAAGTTACGATAGGTGTGGTTCGAAGTTTCAGGGCAGGCTTCTGAATTGAAAGAAAATAACACCTCGAGGGAAAGTTTCCCAAACCGAGGTAAGCACTAATATTCCCAATAACAATTACCACAACCTCCCCGGCATTCCATGATTCAAACAACTGTTACAGTCCTAATTGAACTGCTCTAGCTTTCCTGTGTTCAAGGGAAATATAGGAAGAACATTTTGAACTTGCATGGTCAGAAGCAGGGCAAAATCTACATCTGTAAATAGACTTCTTAATGGAATCTGGATTGACCTTAAAGGAGTGACCAACTCCCTTGCTAGAATCAACAGGTTTTTTCAAGGAATTTTCCTTAAAGGCAAGGGAGCTGGTAGTATCACTTTTCGTTTGGGTTTGACACTGAGGTCATCAGATCCCATTTTAAGTCTAACAAAAACTGATTGATAAACTTTAAGCTGATTAAAATTGGGTAATTTGAATCAATCGCCCGAGACAATTCAATCAAGAAAAATTTAGCTAATTGATTTGAAATTAATTTACTGGTCAAAAGGAGGCCCTCGCTTCCAGCCTTAGTAAAGTCAACTCCAATCCCCTTAAGGTCTTATAGTTTGGAGTCTAAAGACCTAATGTAACTTTCTAGGTCCTTCAACTTGGAAACCTCAGGTGCATTAATAATAGAAATCAACACCTTGTCCAAGATCTCTTCCTTATTAAAAAACAACTCGTCAAGAAGAAGGAATGTAGTGTCATGGTTCGAATCGTCCACTGGTAAATTCTCCACCATATGAAAAGCCTCCCATATGAGAGATCCCTTTAAATAAATTAATTTCTGACATTACATACATAACTGAATTTAAGGTGGGAGATCAACAAAAACACAATATTCATTGATTCTTATTTAATATATACCTTCTTGTGAGTATACACTCAATACAAACTAATTACACCTTATTTACACATTTTTACACCTTATTTACACTTTCAGTAGTTTAGTGCCAGCACTTAATGTTTACAATGTGTTTACACTGTTATGTGGGATTCCCTTTGATGTTGCTAATTTTGATAGTTTTCTGTTGCCAATCTTTTGTGCCACTATTTTTCTGTTTAATATTCTCATCCTGAAAAAAATTCTGCATTTAACGAAGTAACCTATGACATCCTCAGGTAAAGGTACAAATTTGACCATGTATTTTGTCAAGTTTTTCATGGCATTTTTTTCAGCTTGGAATCTCCACGGTAACAATTAAACAACCTTTCCATGGTTTTCAAATGGTCAAAAAATTCCTTGTTAGGTGTTTTTAGTTTTCCTTCCAATCTACTTATGGCAGAAATACATGTATTATCATTGTCCTTCACAACTTGATCCTAGGAATTCATGTTGGGGAAATCTGTTTACCATAAACCCACCAACATACCTTAGACCCTCAGTTTCCATGGCTTCTTCAAAAGCTGTTTTTACATCAATTGAAGGGGGGATCATAGCAGTCTGGCTCATCATCCACAGCAAAAACCATTGCTGATAAGCAGAGTTCTTCATCCAAATTGTTGGGGTCAATTTTGGAAGTAGTAGCACATTGATTAACATTAACTTTAGCAAGTGCTGCATCGGACATAATTGTACTTGTACACTCTTTCACTGTGTTATACGTCATACCCAATTTCTTTTCCAAGAAGAATTTTTTTAATTCTATGTTTGATCTGTACAGGAGATGGGTTGTCATTAGCTCCTGCCATTTGTCTAAGACAGCCAGAAAAATGTTCTAAGCAATCTTGATTTAGTCTGAACATTAGCAAAAAGGTTACATTAAATCTTTCTTCCAACATTTTGTATAACTTTGAGAGGGACATTGAAGAAATGATATAAGTGATTTTTTCCGCCCACTCTCATTTCTTTCGCAGTTTTAATCATATCTTCCAAAATATGATTTTGCTCTTCCAAATTCCACCCATAGGCATTTCTAGAGGATTTTTTTTAATCTATACGTACCTTTGCATTAAAGAGATCAAACCAACAATCTGCTAGCATAATGAATTTACTAGTCATTTCCCAATCATTACTCTTTAAAAGGCCTTGCTCACCAAAATACTTAATTGTTTTACCTGTAGTTTCAGACAACAGTTTTGCAGCTAAGTGAACATTCATTCTTTGATGACCTTGTACATCAATGCATTTGTCGCTGAGTTGGAATGTTGTTTTTCAGTCTTTTACACTCCTTTTGATTATCTCACAAATGCAAGAATTGGTCACATTTTTGCATCCATTTTTACCATCCAATTTGAATCCAGAATCTAAAAGATTGTTTCTAATTATGAGATGTGGAGCATCACCAAAAACAAAAATCTCCCTGTCACTAGAAGCTGGATTTGTGAAGCTATGGTTATCAATGGTGACACCAAGTGTTTGTAAGAGTTTAAGATTTGTTGATACCATATCCAATACCATAGCAACAACTAAAAATCCAGCTTCTTCCACCTTAACAATAATGTCATACAGTATGTCCTTAGTCATATTTGTGTCAAAGTCGTAGTACACTAGCTGTTTCCAAATGCTTGTCAGTCCCCTTAACATAACACACTACAGTCTCTTTTTAGGTTCATATATTACATCAGTGCCTTTTTCGTATGTCCAGTCTGATGCAACACTTGTCTCATCAAAAGACAGTACACAAAGGCGCTCAATATCTGAATTTTTGTTTCGTTTTTTTTTGTTCAAAAGCTAAATTACTGGTAATAAAACACCAGGTTGTAAGTCGAGCTTTGACACACGGCGGTTGAGGAAGATGCTTCTTTTCCCTTAGATATTTGTATGCTTTTGAACTGTAGCCATGCAGTACCAGTGATTCAGTAATATCATTATCTGTGTAAGTGTTGTTTTCCATTTAACGTTGCATCTATTTGTGTTTCCCAAGTCCCTTCATAATGTGAGCCACATATGTCATATGCAGTTTTGAATGTACTTTGTAAACGCTTTTTCTCTTTTTCCCATTGTTTCTGTTCCCTACGCAGATCATTTCTTTCTTGTGTCACTTGCTTAAGCCTTCTGTTGGCTTCAATCAAGTGATCAAGCAGAGGATCTAAACCTGAAACTGGGAGACTGGTCGGAGGTCTATTTTCTTGCAACACTGGTGGACCTGGTGGTGGTGATCTTGGCTTACCCTGGGATGGTGCATTTCCTGAAATGATTAGATGTGTTTTGTTTACCATTTCACGAACCCATCTCTGTGAGCTTGTACGTTCAAAAACATACAAGTTACATGAACACATTATATTGAGATTAATCATGTTAATTCACGTACAATAATTCAATTAACATTGGTCAAAACATCAATCTTTATTACAGCAGTTAGATGGAAACTGCAAAATAAAAGTGTATCCTACTCACCATCAGTCTGTAAAGGCTTGAAACTTGAATCAGACAGAGGTTTTAAATCTGGAATTGGGTGACTGGTCGGAGGTCTATTTTCTTGCAATACTGGTGGACCTGTGTCTGATGGTAAATGTAACGATGGAACTGCACCAGGCTTGAATGCTATACTGTATTTATATAACTTGGAGGCACCGGTATACCAAGGAGTTCGTATTTCATATTTCTCTGAAATGCTGATTGTTCAAAATGTTTGCTGCATACACGTTGAGTCAGTGGGTTTATGTGCTCTTTTCTCCCACACAGCTGAATCCAGCGATTTTGGGTTTCTTTATCTTTTGGAAACTGAAAATAATGAAAAAAAAAATTCCCTTTCACTCGAAAATTAGCACAGCTACGCACGGCACAAGAAGGCATTGTAAAACCACAATGACCTTGTCCCGCCCAGAGGCAAGCACAGATTGACACGCTCCAGCGTTTAAGCCTTATTGCGCCCGTTGACGTCACGGATGCGCAGAACACAGAAAAAGTGGAGCGCTCGTGGGTTGACCTATACTATATGGACCTTGGGCTGAACAATCACCATCTGAAATGAAAACAGTGCATCACGTTTTATTATCTAAACTCCTGCTGAATAGTTTCACAGCTGCTGCAGCTTCCATCCCACCAGAACTACCTTCGTAATTTTTCAGGCACACACTCTTATGATTTGACAGCCACATATCAAACTGTTCTTTGCTTATTTTTTCAACCTTCCTACTATTTTCTTTATTTGTACACTGTTCGCAATATTTACTGACTGTCTCGTAATCAAGCACACACCCTGTGTCAGTGTGTCAGCTTCTATTACAGCCCCAATTGCCAGTTTGCTTGGGACGTTTGCTTGAATGTCCTCGTTTTTGCCACGATCCATCGAAAATTACTTTCTTATCATAAATGCCATCCTTGTCAGCAGAATAATGTTGTTTAGCAGCTTCTATGCTACTGTTCAATACTTCTTTCACCTTTTCTTTTGTACTATTTATAACAATTGACTGAAACTTTACATATTGATCAAAAATACTTTTCATGCTCATGTTGCCAGTCAAAGTGTTATGCACTACCCTACCCAATCCTGCGTCCATAGTACTATACACCATCGATGTTGTGATTGGAGTTTCCTTCACCTTTGAATCTGTCATTCTGTTTCCACAGTCCTCGCACTGTATTGATTATTGAAGCTGACTTTCAGCTTCCAAAAGAAGTAACCGTGCGCCACTTTCGAGAACACTTCCATTAGGTAACTTTTCCTAAATATAATATTTTCAACTGCAACCTTCTTTTCTGTTTTTGATGAATGAGATGCTTCTAATTTCCTCTTTGTAGCGGATAAGGGTGTGTGGGGTGGAGAGGAGGCGCTGGAGGCAGGGATCGACGCGCTTGATGCTGGGGTCGAGATGGTGGATGCAGGAGTCGAGGAAGTGGCAGAAGTAGCATTGTGAGGGCGAACGAGGAACTATGTTCTCTCGGCCCTTAAGATTATTACCAGTTCGGGTGCTACTAGATTTGCTGGGGTTTGAATCAAACATGGAAAAAATTAAGGGATTTAAAGGAGTTAAGAATATATGAAGTCAAACCATCTAAGGTGCACAATGGAATGCTGATGAAAGGAACACCTGACATGAAGTGCTCAGCACTTTGAACCTATCGTAACGACGGAGTAGCAATGTTCCGGCCCACTTGGGATACGGTTTCCTAAGAACAGCAAAGATGAGAAGACTTGACGTCGAGTAGCCTGCGACCGGAGTAATCAAAACTCGTGATTGTCGTGGCAGTGGGTAGTCTTTGCAGGACGTCTTCTGATCAAGTTCTAATTTGTTGTTTTTTGTTGTTGTTGTTTTTTTATCTTTAAGGCTATCGACCTATAATGAGGTCATGAAGCCTGGTGTAAACCTGCGATCCTTTTTAATCTACCATTATAATTTTCACAATAGTCCTGTTGTGCGCAAATAAAATACTACTTTGTCAATAAGTAAACGGTCATCGGTCAAAAGATTTGTAGTGCTTAGCTGAATTTTTTTAAGTTTACAGTGTTGTATAAGCGCTTGGTGCTGTGTGTTGTATCTTGAGCAGTGTACGAGTATGTGTCTTATGGATAGTATAGTGTTGCAGGTGTTGCATTGGGGAGGAAATATGCCGTTTATGTATGGGTTTAGGTGGGTGAGGCGGGTCGAGTTCATCCTCAGTCTTGCTATGGTGATTTCCTCCCATCTGTTGTTTCTGTATGATGTCGACCAATCTGTTATGTGTTCCTTTTGTTTGTGCGAGATGTGAAGGGTGTATCGTGGTATGTCTGTGTATGGAAGATCAGTCGTTCTGCTTCCCGTCTTTGTGTTGTAAAAAGGTTGAAGAATAGTTATTCGTGTTGCTTGTTTGCGTAAATGTGTCTGCGATTGTGTTTGCGATGTCCATGGGAGCATCTACTAACGTGTTTCCAACGGTCAGGGTCTTAATGTTTGGGGTATATTTGCCGTCGATTTTTCGGACGGCTGACCAGATTTGTGATAGAGGAGTCTTTATGTTTATTGTGGAGATATAATCATGCCAAGACTTTCGTTTGGCATGTTTTATTGTTCTACGGGCCTCTGCTTGCGTCTTTTTAAAAGTAATAAAATTTGGTGCAATGGGGTTATTTTTAAAAGTTCGGTAAGCCCTATTCCGCTTGCAAAGTGCTTTTCTGCAGTCTGATGTCCACCAAGGAACTCTATGCTTGTGAAATACCGAGGTTTTTGGTATATGCTTAATAGCTGAATTGAAAATAGTTGGGTGAATTTAGTATTTTGTCATCCATATTATCCCCTGTGATGTTGACGTTGGTGGTTGTGCGATACATTTCCCAGTTGGCTTTTGTGATGTTAAATTTCGGACAGGGAGGGGGTGGGTTGTCTCCGTAGGCTGGAGGAGCCGTAGCGTGGTCACCTCTTATTTTTAGGATAACTGGGAAATGATCGCTAAGCATGGTGTCATGCGTGGTCCATTGGATAATGTCAGACAACGCAGGAGATGATATGGATAAATCAATGCATGAAAAGGAACCCCTAGTATTGTCTACACGAGTGGGACTGCCAGTATTTAGGAGGACCAGGTTGTTGGAATTTAGCACCTCTTCCATCTGCTCCCCTCGAGGAGATGTGTGGTTGCTACCCCACGTGTGATGGTGGGAGTTAAAATCTCCCACTATTAGCTTGTGGCGGGGTAGTTGTCTAATCAGCTCGTTAACCTCCACTAGTGGGAATTAAGGGTCGGGAGGTAGGTAGATGGAGCAGATGGTGACGAGTTTGTTTTGCAGTTTTGTTTTTACTGCGACTGCCTCCAAGTTAGTGGAGAGTGGTAGTTCCACTTGGGGAAGGCAGTCGCTGACTGCAACTGCGACTCCCCCTCCAGGCGCTAACCTGTCCTTCCTATATACGGTAAAGTTTTTAAGCGTGAACTCTACACTGGGCTTGAGGAGTGTTTCCTGTAGACATATTACTGAGGGGTTGTTTATGGAGTTAAAAATTACAAGGTCATTTACTTTACTTCTAACACCTCGGCAATTCCACTGGATTATTATTATCATTATTATTATTATTATTATTATTATTATTATTTTTTTTTTTTTTTTTTTTTTTTTGGTATCTGCTTCGGTTTCTAACTTTCTTTGGCCTTAGTGGGAGAGGTGTGTTTAGCCCCGAATTTTCGTTCTGGGATAGAAATGGGACTTAAAAGTCGCTTATTGGAAACGGAGGTCTCAATGTGGACATCCTCTTCTGTATGTGTAAGCACACGCTTGGGAAGCTCTGGGATGGCCGGGGAAGGAAGGTGCGAGTGAGTTTGCTTGGTAGTTGGGCATTGATCTTTTTCCTTGTTGGAGTGTTTGCTCTCTGTTTGCGTTTCAATGGTTCTATAAGTTTTCTTTACTGCCGAAGCATAGGAAGTTGCTCCGGAGGTACTAGTTGGGGTAACTAGTCTTTCCATCACACGCTTCCTTGCTTTGTAAAAGGATATGCCACAAGTTGCTTTTTCCGTACAAATTTGTTTTTCTATTTTGAAAGTGGGACAGTCTCGGGAGGTGGATGCATGGTTGTTATTGGAGGGGCAGTTAACACATTGAAACACGTTAGCAGAGCAAGCATCCGTAGGATGTTCGCCTGCACACTTACCACATACGACTGATTGTTTGCTGCAGAATTTGGCAAGGTGACCATATTTGAAACATTTGTTGCAGCGCAAAGGGTTAGGGACATATGGTCGTGTTGGGACATGAATGTATCCAATTTTGACGTGGTGAGGGAGGGTTGTTGAATTGAAAGTGAGAATTATGAGGGGCGTGTTCACTCGCATGTTCCTTTCTCGGTCCAGTCGCGTTATAAATTTAACATCTAATATTCCTTCAGATTTCATCTCATCGAGGATGTCACATTCTTCCATGGTCATCAAATCTCTGCAGTGGATTACTCCTCTGCAGGAGTTGAGTGACCTAGGGAGGGATGCAACAACATCAAAGGAATGAAACTTCCTGGCCTTGAGAAGATCGCGTGTAGCTTTCCCAGAGTTGGTGGTAACTTGGAGGTCTCTGCTTCTAAGTTTTTTAACTTTGCTAATATCATTGGTAAATTGAGTAAGACATTTCTTAAGCATAAATGGATTGAGGTCAGCTAATCGGGTTTGGTCGGAATGTAGAGAAACATGTCTAGTCTTGTCCGGGTCGATATTAGGGTCGTCAGGGGAGGTTTTCCTAGTTTGCAGGGATGGAGTTGAGGATTCCATCCTGTGCGTTGGGGTGGGGGGACGAGCCCCCTGGTACTACACAGAAAAATGTGCTCAGCAGAGCAAAAGAATATAATATAACGGGGGTCACACAGTTTCCTTTGGCGACTGGTGACAGCCGCGTAGTAGGACCACTGTGTGCCCAGTGGGTACGGGTCTATACTACTTCTAAACTACGACAGAATATTTCTAGATTTCGCCGGGCCGGACGACGAAGAAGTCTCACGAGCCAACAAGGGCTCGTGCGGATCCCGGAGAGCTACGGAGATGTGGAAATGGCGAATAGGAAAAAGTGTTGGGAAATGACCAGAAGTGGGTGGCAGTGTAACTGCCAAGGCAAAGCTATCCAACGTAAAGTTGGATTACGATTACAGGTCAACTCTAGAGAGTAGCTCTAGCGAGATTGACTGTGCTCGTGTGAGTATCGTCTGTCTGCTGCCAAGGGCTGCCGACGTCTGTGTCTGTCTGCTGCCAAGGGCTGCCGACGTCTGATGATTTGCCGTTGGGGGAGGAGGGGTATATAGACCCCCAAAAGTGCTGACGCGACCGCTCCGCGCAGACGCAGTCTTCTCGGGCTTCGAAGCTCGAGACGGACTCGTTTGTTGAATTAGTGCGTAAACAAGCCGATTCGCCGAGGTGGGGAACCGAACGACTATCAATGCAGCCACGATGAATTGAGTTGTAGCCGGGGGAAGGGGTATGGGCCCTTACACCACCCCCGAGACAAGAATTAACTAGTAGATTAAAAAGCACATTAATATGGTAACTTACAAGAGGATGAAAGTAAAGTAAAACCTAGCCATGAATTAAGATCTACATAAGAGGTCAGCACCTAAATTGTCCTTTCCAGCAATGTGGGCAACTCTAAATTTATATGCCTGAAGAGCCAAAGCCCAACGAAAGAGCCGGTTATTCTTTCCTTTGAAAGTAGCTAAATACAAAAGAGGTTTTGTGATCAACTTCTCACACGAACTCTTTGCCACGGAGATAATAACGAAACCTGGAGATGAAGAAAACGACCGCAAGACATTCACGCTCGGTGGTGGAGTATCTCTTCTCACGATCCAGAAGTTTCCTTCTGGCATATGCGTCGGGGTGTGGACATTCATTGTGATACTGGAGCAGGACAGCCCCCAGACCATAAAGAGAGGCATCGGTCCTAAGGACGAAGGTCACATTAGGATCGGGCAAATGCAAGATAGGTTGTGAAGATATGGCAGCCTTCAAATGGCAGAAACGGTCCAAGAGGTCTTCGATCCAAGGGAGAGGTTCTGGGCTAGTCTTCCCTAGTAGATCAGATAAGGGTCCGGTGTAGTCGGAGGCCTGAGGAATAAACAACTTATAAAATGAGATTAGACCAAGGAAGGTCCTAAGTAACTTTTTTACTGGTTGGTGGAAGCATGTGGGTTATAGCCTCAATCTTGTTATGATGAAGTCTTAAAGAGGTTCCGTCCAAAATGAAACCAAGGTATTGGATGGAAGAAACTCCAAATCTACACTTCGAAGGCATGACCGTCAGATGGTGGTCCCGTAGACTTTCGAAGACGCGATGCAGAGCTTCTAGGTGTCCATCCCAGCTTTTAGAAAAAATAAAGATGTTGTCAAAATAAAAGCACACACTTGGTAAATCAGCTAATACCAGTCTCATCAGGCGGATGTAAGTAGCACCTGCCTTTACCAGACCAAAGGGCATTCGACAGAATTCCATCAAACCTAGATGAGTGGGAAAAGACGTTAGAGCTTTGGCTTTGTCAGAAAGAGGTACTTGGTAATATGCCTTGCAGAGGTCCAGTTCACCAAAGTATCTAGCGCCAGAGAATTTGTATAAATCTTCCATGCTGCAGGTAGGTTCAGCATTGAATACTGTGACAGAGTTTAGTTGGCGATAGTCGATGGCCATCCTATAGGATCCATCAGTTTTTCTTACCATGACAACAAGCGAAGAATGAGGAGAGGAGGATTGTTGGATAATCCCTTGCCGGAAGAGGGTCTCGACCTCCTTCTCGAAGACAGGTCTAAGGTGGATAGGCACTGGATACACTTTGGCCTGTACTGTCTGTAGTGGTAAGTTGTATGTCATGCAGGTACATCAGGTGGAGGTACATCTGGGCTCGTCAGAGAAAAAATCTTTATACTCACCCATAAGATTCTGAAGTTGGGCTAGCTGATCCGGGTTGAGTTGTCCCACTTCGGGTTTATCAGTAGAAGGGGAGAGATTTATGCCATCAGGTATCAAAGGCAGCTGTGAAAGAAGATCACAATGATCTTCATCGATGACGGATACCTTCTCGTTTCCTGAGGCGGAAAGTTCTTCTGTGGCGGAAATCTCATCCATCAGATCAAACTGCTGCACCCGGTCCCTGCGGTGATATCTTTTTAAAATGTTTGCATGGTAAAGTCTATGTCCCTGAGGAGTCTCGCTAACGTAATTCGCTTCCCCACGTCTCTCCAATACCTTGTAGGGTCCATTCCAAGTGACAAGGAGCTTACTGGTATTACTAGGCAGGAGTACTAGAACTTCATCACCCGGTTTAAATAGACGGTTTCGCGACTTCAGATCGAAGTACGCCTTGTACAGGGAACTACTGATATCGGCTTGTCGTGCAACCATTTGAGAACATCCTGTCAGCTTCTCCTGTAGTTCTATTACATATTGGAAGCTGGACCTTCCTCGTGGAGGGTACGGTTTTCCCACAGATCTCTTAAAACTGAGAGTGGGGCTCTAATTGACCGACCGTACAACAACTCGAAGACTGAAAACCCCGTCCTATCGCTCGGGAGTTCTCTGAAGGCGAATAAGGATGGGATTAGGTACCTATGCCACTCACGGGGCTTCTCAGCACACAACTTACGGAGAATAGCCTTCAAAGGTCCATGTAGTCTCTCAAACCTACCACTTCCACTAGGATGGAAGGGAGTGGTGAAGATAGGTTTCACGCCCAACGTTCGGTGGAGTTCTTTCATCAAATTAGACGTGAATTGGGTACCTCTGTCCGAAAGTATTTCCCGGGGAATACCAACTCTCGAGAAAATAGTTAATAAGGCCTCAGCGACCAAAATGGGAATTGCTTCAGGAAATCCAGTGGCAAAATCAATCAAGGTAAGAATGTACCTGTGTCCATCGGAAGATGCTGGGGAAAGAGGTCCAACCAAGTCTATGGCAACGCGGGCGAAAGGTTCAGTGACGATGGGCATGGGTTGTAATGGGACTGGTGGTACTCGTCCCTTCGCTGAGAAGCGTTGACATTTGTCACAAGACCGACAGAAGGTTCTGATGTCGGTTCCCATGCCTGGCCAGTAAAATTGTTCTGCGACTTTTAATTCCGTCTTCCGGTGAGAGAAGTGTCCAGCTAAAGGGCTCTCATGAGCAATGGAGAGGATAATAGGGCGACAATAACGGGGAACAACCAATGTAGACTTTCCTACCTTATCAGGGCGATTAGAAGTCAAACACTTCCGATAGAGGAGACCGTCCATCTTGACAAACTGGTAGGTAGACCCGTTCTTCATTTGATCTATTTCTCCCGAGGCTGCTTTAGCTCTAGCAGCTGAGTGTCTCACACGAGGACTGGAGTAGACCGAAATTGCCGGGCATCACCGAGAGAGGTTGTAGGGGAGGCAGAGCTAAGGGGTGAATCCGTTTCATTTTGCCGGCTCGGGTCTGGACTGCACATACCAGATGCTTGGGAGAGGGCGAAGCAGTTTGTGTCGGGTGTGGAATAGTGGAGTCATCAGCTGGAGGAGAACATTCTATATTAGGATCTTTAACGCCTGAAACATTACCAATTAAGACACTAGCAAAGTTGATGGGTGCTGTGATGACGTCTGTCCATCCTTCGTAATAAGGACATCGAAGGTAACAAGATACGAGAAGAAAGGCATCTACTCGGCCCAAGTAGTCGGCAACATAGACTTTCTTGGAACTCGTGACATCTATATCTGGGAGTATCTCATCTGATACGACTACGCAGGAACAGCCGGTGTCCCGGATTATAGTAGACACCCAGGCCCCATTGATGATACCAGAGGCCTGGAAGTGAGGGAATCTTCTATCAGACAGGCAAAACCCTATCTTATATGGTTGCGTAGCTGATGTGCCTTCTTTGAAAGTGCGGGGGTTTCTAGTGCAACGAGGCCGAGCGTGGCCAATTTCTCCACAACCGTGACATGTCAAAGGTGGAGGGTCCTTTCGGCCGCTAGAAGAATTCGGGGGCACTGTGGTTACCTTAGGCGGCTTAGGTGGCCGAGAGAACTTCTTTGCATTTGGAACCGAAGTTCGAGGAAGATTAGGGTGGGCTGACGATTGTCAGCTAAACTAATGGCCTCTGTTAACGTAGAGGGTCGTCGTTCCTTGATGAAAGCACGTAAGTCTGGATGGAGGGAAGACAAAAACTGGTCAAGGATCATAAAGTCTTTCAAATTATTTAAAGTGTCCCCTACATTGGAAGATTCTAATCATGCCTGAAACAGTCTGGTTAGTTGAAATGAGAACTGAAGAAAATTTTCTCCTGAAGAAATCTTGGCATTCCGGAAGTCTACGCGGTAACCATCAGTAGTCTTGTTAAAACCTGACATAAAGCTTTCTTCAGTAGCTCATAGTTCCTAGTTATCTCTGGGGAGAGAGATATGTACATCTCAGCTGCCTTCCCCGTGAGTAAGCTCCCCAGTCTCATGGCATAGCTGTTTGGACTCAGCTTGAGTAGTTCAGCAATTCTCTCAAAACGGTTAAGGTAAGAGGGAGTATCTTCTCCCTCTTGTAATAGAGGGAGCTGGGGACGACTTACCGAATCATGTGGACCCACTTCCGGGCCACAGGCAGCGAGTGCGCGTTCAAAGCGACTTAGAGCCCAGCAAACACACTTGTAGCACCAATCCTTGGCAATGGTCGCCAGAAATGTGAGGGCGAACGAGGAACTATGTTCTCTCGGCCCTTAAAAGTATTACCAGTTCGGGTGCTACTAGATTTGCTGGGGTTTGAATCAAACACGGAAAAAATTAAGGGATTTAAAGGAGTTAAGAATATATGAAGTCAAACCATCAAAGGTGCACAATGGAATGCTGATGAAAGGTTCACCTGACATGCAGTGCTCAGCACTTTGAACCTCCGTATCGTAACAACGGAGTAGCAATGTTTGGGGTGCGTAGGGACGAACCGTTCCGGCCCACTCAGGATACGGTTCTCCAGAAAACTGCAAAGACGAGAAGACTTGACGTCGAGTAGCTTACGACCGGAGTAATCAAGACTTGTGATTGTCGTGGCAGTGGGTAGTCTTCGCAGGACGTCTTCTGATCAAGTTCTATTATGCCGGTTTTTTTTTCTTTTTTTTTTCTTTTTTCGTTTTTTTTTTTAAGGCTATCGACCTATAATGAGGTCATTAAGCCTGGTGTAAACCTGCGATCCTTTTTTAATTTACCATTATAATTTCCATAATAGTCCTGTTGTGCGCAAATAAAATACTGTTTTGTCTATAAGTAAACGGTCATTGGTCAAAAGATTGGTGGTATTTAATTGATTTTTTTTAAGTTTGCAGTGTTGTCTGAGCGCTTGGTGCTGTGTATTATATTTTGAACAGTGTATGAGTATGTGTTTTATGGGTAGTGTAGTGTTGCATTGGGGAGGAAATATGCCATTTATATATGGGTCTAGATGGGTGAGGTGGGTTGAGTTCATCCTCAGTCTTGCTATGGCGATTTCCTCCTGTCTATTGTTTCTGTATGATGTCGACCAGTCTGTTATGTGTTTCTTTTGTTTGTGTGATGTGAAGATTGTTCCACTGGTGTTGCAAGTGGGCGTGTAGTTCTTTCATTAGGATGGGGTTAAAGGTTCCTGTGTCCAGGGGTATGTCAGTAATTGAGTCTTTATCTAAGGCCGATTTGGCCAGAGTCCGTTTTCTCGTTCCCGGAGATCCCAATGTGGCTGGGAACCCAAGAGAGAGTAACCCCCCGAGGCCCAGTACTTTGATGTAGTGGGGGGGCTTCCGTGTAGTAAGGACGGGCTGAGCTGTGCAAGCCAGGTGCAACCATACTGGAGAGGTCAGCCCCGAGCTACCAAACAAAAACTGAGCCAAAATATTTTTTTTTGTGTGTGTGAACTCCCCTATCCCTGTCCTTCATATTTGCTACCCTACTCTCCTTTTTCACCATCTTTCTCTAATACTTGTTAAGGAAGGTTCTGGTATCTTGGTGCCTCCCAAGCTACATGTCTGAACCCAGTCAAGTGGGGATGTATACCGCGAGGGCCGAAACCTCACCGACTGGGGAATGCATGTTTGCGAGGCAGGTACTAGGCTACCGACTTCCTTTCTCCCTATCCAGTACACATGCAGAGTGACTACGCCGGACCCATCCTAAATGGGACAAAATAAAAGAGGACAAACCCCGGGTTGACAAAGTCTCTAACTCACCTCCGAGGCCCTGCATGTGTAAATAGTCGTTTCTGGAACCTCCCAACTCTGCAGAGACTTTTCTTTTATTGCTTGAGGCACCAGGCAACTTCAGTATCTTCTTCTATGCATTAATCTTTCTTATATGGTGTGGCCTCATAAATATACACGATCATGGTGTCTGTTCAAACTGACTATTCTAGACCCCCACCACTACCTGATCCTCCTCCTAAACCCCCGATCCCTCTCCTAATATTGCCAATCCTAATGTTGATGCTATTGGCTCAGCAAAAATAAAAACCCCAGTTGATGACTCCGGCTTGAAAAAGGACTTCGGTAAAATCAATCAATCAAATACTGCCCCTAATAGTCATAGAATCTTACTTTTAAAATACGTCTCTCTTGATAAGAGTTGTACAGACTTATATGAAAAGTTCCGTAAATTTGGACAAATTAAAGAGATCAGAGTTAAACTAACTGACAACTTTAAAGCTTGGCTAGTCTGGGTCTCATTTCTTTCTAATCAGGATGCAGTTGCTGCCTGCTTGGATTATAATAATTGCAATGAGAATGAATCTTCGGCCCAACTTGTTGCTAGAGCGCCACCTAACCTGGATATCTTTTATCCAGAAAAGCCGGTAGAGGAAAGGAAGGAAAGTGTGCAGAGGCCTCCCAATCCAGCTAAGTGGCTTATTGTCGCTCTTGCAAAAGAACGTGCTAACTTGTTCGAGTTTAGAAGATTCTTGAAGAGTCACCTTGGCTCTGGTAATTTGAATAACTCCCAGGTATCACGATTTGGAAGAAATTCCTTCTTAATTCATGTAAAATCTTATGAACAAGCTGCCATGGGGCTTAACTTGAAACAGAAATCCGACATTAAGGAAGTCAAACCCCACTATACCTTTAGTTATGCCAAAGGGGTAATTTTTAATAGAGATCTGTATGACTTTGATAAAGAAGAAATTTTAGAAATGTGCCCAACTAATGTTTGGAAAGTTGCTAAAATCCCTCGTTCTTCTATGATTATCCTAAGTTTTTGTGGTGAAGATCTACCTCATTATGTAGAGATAGAAAAAGAGATTGTTTATGTGAAGCAGTTTAAGACCCGTCCCCTTCATTGCTTTAACTGCTATGGGTTTGGCCATCCTTCCCGCAGATGTGCAAGGGACAAAGTGTGTTTGATATGTGCTCAGCCTGAACACGGGGATATTTCCCGCCCAACAGTTTGTATAAATTGTAAAGAAGAGCATGATGCCAGAGATAAGAACTGTGTAATTTATAAGAAGGAACAGGAAATACTACTAAAAGCTCATGCAGAACATATAAGTGTAGGACATGCTAAAAGACTATTAAGTAATTCCAAAATATAGTGATGTTGTTAAAACAAATAGTAAAGTGGATCAGCCAACTGTAGAATCCAATAGAAATAGAAATGCCAATATGAATTCTTCTGTTAACACTGAACCCAATCCTCAGTGTAAAACTGTTACTAAGAAACCTAATCGTCTTTCTTCTCAACTAGGAACTTCTAATACTTCTGAACCCTCCTCTGCGGATGTTTCCCCGCCCGTTGTTGAAGGGGTGTCCCCTGCCCCATCTGGAGGGGCACCTAAGGTTTCTATTGTAGAAACCTCACAGGCTTCTTCTAAGGAAGCCTCCTCTCAGGCAATCTCTCTTCCAGACTTGGGGGACTCCCCAGTAGAGGGATTGCTGACTAGTGTGCCTCACTCAGTAGAGGTGCACAGAAGCAATGAGGATCAACCAAATGCTGAACCCAAGCCTCAACGTGAAAGAGTCACTACTAGACCAAATCGTTCTTCTCCACAACTTGGAAATTGTAGTACTCGTCAACCCTCCTCTGCGGAGGTTTTCCCATCCCCAGTTGAGGGAATGTCTCCTGCCCCATCGAGAGGGGCACCTAAAGTTCCCATTACTGAAACCCCACAGGGTTCCTTTAATAAAGCCTCCTCTCAATCAGTCAACCTTCCAAACTCGGGGGGCTCCCCAATAAAGGGATCACGGACTGATGTGCCTCACTCAGTTGAGGTGCACATAAGCAAAGCTATGGAGTCTGAAGCTGTCCACCCTCATCTCCATCTTCCCCAAATCGTGATATGCAATCTAAGAAAGGAACTAATAACCCAGACTCTACATCGTCTATCGGACCATTGTCAGAGAGGAGAATGCCACCCGCGAAAGCAAAGAAATTAGAACAGAACCCATCTTATAGACCCTCTCTCTCCCAGATTTCTCTTTCCAGACCAGTAGATCCAAAAAAGAAAAAGAAAACGGTATAATGTCCATAATACAATGGAATATTCAAGGTTTTAATTCTCATCGAGAGCAGGTTGGGATTCTTTTTAAAGAACATGATGTGTCTGCTATTTGTCTCCAAGAAACTATGCTTGGCGATTTATCCCCTAATGTTGGACTTAATTATAAATTTTACAGATCTCCTCCTATGATTGGGGGCCATGCCCATGGAGGTACTGGTATCATTGTTAAGAAATGTGTAAACCACAGAAGTGTCCACCTACATTCGGTGTTGCAGGCTTGTGCAGTACAAATCTTTACCACTAAATGGATCACTTTATGTTCTTTATATTTGGAACCTGAACTGGAAGATCGACTCGTAGACATATATAACCACTCCCGTCAGTTTGAGTTAAATGACTTACAATCTTTGGTCGACCAGCTCCCTGAGCCTTTTATTATAATGGGTGACTTTAACGCCAAGCGTCCTCTATGGGGTGAATCAAGGTGTGACCCCTGTGGCAATATAATTGAAGAATTTATTGATGATAACGATGTCATTTTGATGAATGACTGTTCCAAAACTAGGTTTGATGTCTTTCACAACTCAAGTTCTGCTATAGACCTAACTGTTTGTTCATCATCCTTAAGATTAGACTACAGTTGGTCAGTAGATGAAGATCTACATGGTAGCGACCACTGGCCTATCCATATCAAATACTTAAAGAACACTCCCTCCTCTTGCTTACCTAAATGGAAGACAGGAGAGGCTAATTGGGAATTATTTAGGAGATCCACAGAGATTAATTATAAGACTGGTGATTTTGGTAGTAACTCTGATGCATATGATTATCTGGTAGACATGATACATATTGGTGCTTTCTCTTCCATTCCTAGGACAGCTGGTAAACCTCAACGCCCAGTAGTCCCCTGGTGGAACGATGAATGTGCTTTAAGCAGAAAGATGACCAGAACTTGCTATAAGAGATATCGGAGATATCCTTGTTTAGTCAATAAGATAACGTACAGAAGAGCTTGAGCAAAGCAGAAGAAAATCTTCAAGAAAGCAAGGAAGACTTCAATTATCATAGGAATCTTAAAGGCAGGAAAAGACTCTCATGACCCACAAAGTTACAGACCTATTGCTCTCACTAGCTGCATTTGTAAGATCTATGAAAGAATGGTTAATATGCGTTTAGTTTGGTTTTTGGAATCTAAAAATCTGCTATCTAACAGACAGTTTGGATTTAGAAGAAATAAGTGCACTCTGGACCCCTTACTTTTTATCACTCGTGAGATTCAGAATGCCTTTACAATTCAGAACTCGAGCATTGCTGTGTTTTTTGACTTGAAAAATGCCTACGATACTACCTGGCGGGGAGGCATTTTGAAGCAAGTTGCAGAGTGGGGTATCGGGGGTAATATGTTCAATTGTTTAAAGGACTTCTTGTCTGACTGTTATCTAAAAGTCATAGTGGGCTTTTCTTTCTCTTGTGCATATCTTCAAGAGGAAGGGATTCCCCAAGGAAGTGTTCTGCGTCCTACACTCTTCAGCATAGCCATTAATAGTTTGTTAGAACAAGTTCCCGCAGGAGTTCATGGATTGGCTTATGCTGATGACTTCGCTATTGTGTGCAGCAAACCGACAACACTAGAAACAGGCCAAAAGATTCAAGAGGTTATTAACTTAGCAACAGCATGGGCTAATAGCAGGGGCTTCAGATTCTCTGCTGAAAAAACCAAAACCATAAGGTTTTCCAGACTAAGACGCAAGGAAGAGAGAGGGTGTCATATTACCATATGAAGATGAAGTAAAATACTTGGGTCTGGTTTTGGACAAAAGGTTGACATTCACAAATCACATAAACGAGGATACACTGTTAAACAGCGACTTGATATACTAAAGGTAGTGTCTCGTTTCAACTGGGGAGCAGATTGTATAACTTTAATAAGGCTTTACCAAACATTGTGCCCTAGCAAAATGGATTATGGATGTCAAATTTATGGATCGGCATGCAAAACTTCATTAAAGAAGCTTGATATAGTCCACAATATGGCTTTGCCGATCTGTTCGGGAGCCTATAGAACATCTCCAGTGGATAGCTTGTATGTAGACGCAGGAGTTCCTCCCCTCTATATTCGCAGGGAGGAATTAAGCCTTAGATATATATCTCGTGTCTTGACATCAAAACAGAATCCTAACTTCAAATATGTAAAGCAGCCGGTAGACAGAGCTCCAAGGAAAAGTACTCTGCTGAAACCTTTAGAAGTGAGATGTGAAGTTGGGACAGAGAAGGTAGGACTTGTTCCTAATACAATTGCTGAGATCACGCCTCCCAAATTCCCTCCTTGGAACCGATGCCCCACTGTAATATGTCCTCTTAAAAAGAAGAAGAATAGAACTGCTGTAGAGCTAAAAAGCGAATTTTTAGAACATTTATCAGTACATGCTGATTCAATTTTTATTTATACAGATGGATCAAAATCGCAAGATGGTGTTGGTTGTGCTGTTGTATCTGATAGCACAGTTTTAAAGAGAAAGTTGCCTCATTTTAGCTCTGTTTTTACTGCTGGCAGTCAGCAACGCCCTCAAATTTGTTTTTAATTCTGTTCCATGTAATAAGAACGTCGTTATTTTCACAGACTCCATGAGCATTGTATCCTCTCTAAATACATTATTATCTCGTCACTTTTTAATCCAAAAAATACAGGACTGGTTGATTCTCATTAACAACAGAGTAGATGTGTAGGCGAATAAAATCGTCTGGTTTGTAACGAAGTTTGTTTTTTTGAGGAAGAGAGAGAGAGGGAGAGAGACATCTCTTAGAAAGGGATGTACCTTTCAGGACATTGGGCTATCAAACAACAATTTTGTATGTGTGTAGAAATGTATGTATGTATGAAAGTATATACGTATGTATATGTATGTATGTATGCATATGTTTGTATGTATGTGTGTATGTATGTAAATTATATATGTATGTGCGCATTGTCACGTATCTACCTGGCACGTCAACATTAGATAAAAAAAGGTTACGGAGTTCGGAAAGATCATTTACCGGAATAATTGAATCAATGTCAATTTATACATTTACTGAAAACAGATTAGGTAAGTCTCGCACAATATATAGCAATGTAAATAGATAAGTAGCCATTTTTATCCACAATTAGATTGTAGCAAAATCACACGTGAATTTAATGTTACCCAAAGAACATCTTTTGAAATTTGACAACTCAGTACAACTTTCTGGGAATATTTCGTAGATTACTATAAAGATTCTTATATATCCATCTTCCACTAATTCTTCGAAAAGATTACCGTTTTTTAACAAGTCTATCTATCTATATCCCAAGAACTTTTTCCCCCTTATAAGGGAGGTAGCCAAGTCAAAGGGATGTACCTTCTTTATGGATGGGGATGACAGGTGGTAATGGACATGGAACTGCCTAGTGTAGGGTTTATGGTCTCTTGCATCCCCCATCATTCTTATGTTCTTATGAATTTACAGGTCATAAGTTAGCCCTATTCCACCAAACCGTTCTATTACTTTTTAAAAAACGTCACTAAGATCACATCTGTTACCAAGGTGTTAAACTAGTAGTGATGTGGTACCAAACGTAAAAGTAACAAACACATAATATCTTTCATATGGAAACGAATTAGTAGGATATTTACCAACGGTGACTCCGATGCAGGGAGGCACAAGATGTAAACAATCGCATGGCAAAATGATTTGTCACCGCTTTCTTATGGGTAGGTGTTATTTTGTAAAAATAAATAAATAAATGAATGAAATAAATAAAATAGATAAAATACTTTCACATAACCATAGGATTCTTTACACAATAGACACAATGAAAAACGCTCGTACACATACAGCAAAAATAGGAATGCACTAACGCCTAGAATTGCCAGTCACGTAGGCTCCATAACTGCGTATAACATATGCGTTATATATACGCTTGCCTCCCGCAGGCAAAAGCGCGGCGATGAGATAAGGGAAACTGCGTTAGGCGAAATTACGCAATCCACACCTATGGGATACAAAAATGATGGTATAGGTGCAGGCATGTAATAATATATGAATGTATGTGTGTGCGTACAGTATATATGCATATAGGAGTGTAAATATGTATGTATGTGGGTATATATGTATATGGGTATGCATGAATGTGAGTTTACATTTGTGTATATATGCACACACACACACACACACACTTCAACGAATGGACGGCTTAGAAGACGTTCTGAAGAGAATTGAAGTTTGTGGATCCCAACGCAAAGAGAAGTGCCTATTGTATTTACAGGGTGGGGGGGAAATTGCTCGTGGAGTAGTAGGAAAGTAGGGAAAGAGGAAACGGGGAGGGATTACTGAGGGAAATGGAAGGAAATGAGAAAGGAGTAGACTTGGCCCAGGCAGACGGGCAAAAGGTAAACAAAAGGCCTCCCGATGATGATGAAATGTCTAATAAAAATGTAAAGATTAGAAGTATAGACAAGAGCAATACAGTAGAAAGTGATGAGAATATTTTCCAGGGATTTAAAGAAGACTGACAATACTAGAAGAGAAGGTCGATAAGATGATCGAGGACTTGGAGCGTAGGTTCGGTCATGTTGACAGTATTATACGAAGAGTGGAAAAATTGGAAGAACTAGAGAGGGCGAACAAAAACTTAACTAAGGAAATTGAAGAATTAAAACAACAGTTAAAAGAAGTAAAAGAAGAGAATAAAGTCTTAAAGGAGAATAATAAGGAGAACAAGGAGGGTTGGAAAAAAATTCATGAAAATAGCAAAGTTGCATTCACTGACATAATCAGACAGCAAATGAATGAACAAACTGAAAACTCAGTTATTAAAGTGATGAGACAGAAGGAGAATATAGTAAGAGACTTAGCAGACAAAAAGAAATGTATAATTATATTAGGAATGGAAGAGAAACATAACCCAGATAGAACCACAAGAATCAAAGAGGAAAATGAAAAAGTAAGAAATTTACTACATACATACATATACCAAGGCTTTTTCCCCCTTCCAAGGGAGGTAGCCAAAAAGGGAAAGGCATAAAAACACTCCCACCCATTTCATCCCTAAATACACTCCACACCCCTCCTCTCATCCGAGCACCATCTGGATGACGGGCCACCCCTGCACCCCGCCCACCACCCTGGGTCAGAAGCAGTGCCGCAAGACACAGCACATCCACAGCAAGGCCGCTTCATTCAATCGGCGACCCCCCCTCTCCGTCCCCCCCTGCATATAAGGAGAGGACGGGGAGAAATCCCTTCGGGCTGCGTCAAAAATCCACTCACACATACTACCCCACCTTGGTATATGTATGTAAGAAATTTACTAGAATTAGTTCAGGAAGATGAACCAGAAATAATGAAACAAATCGAAGAGAAATTCAGGCTAGGGAAATATAGTACAGACAAGACCAGACCAATCAAGATTAAATTCAGGTCACAAACTATGGCTGAGAATATCTTATCCAAAACAGGGAAACTAGCAACAAGTGAACAATATAAAAAGGTATGGATAAAAAGGGAAATGAATAAAGAGGAAAGAGAGGAAGAAAAACTGAAAAGACTTGAAGCAAAGGAAAAAAACGAGATAAGAACGGAGTCAGAAAAAGAGAGATTCTATTGGAGAGTAGTGAATATGAAACTAAAGAAAGTCGACATACAAGAGAAAAACAAAAGGGAAACAGAGAACACAATGGAAGTGGCAGAAAACTAAGAGTGTCTTACACAAATATAGATGGATTAATAACAGGATTGAATGAGCTGAATGATTATTTGAAAGAAAAAGAACCGGACATAATGGGAATTGTAGAAACAAAATTAAAAGGTCCACTACCACCCAACAGTGTAGGACATGATGCATATAATTATTGGATTAGAAACAGAGTGAAAAAGGAAGGGGGTGGAGTTATGTTCCTGACTAAGAAGGATATAAACATGAAGTGTGTCACATATGGAAAAATACAGTAGAGATGATAATGATGGAAGTAGAAGACAGAGATAAGAAGAACAGAAAGTTTGTGATAAATTATGTGCCCCCAAAAACAGCCTCATGGGAAGAGAGTGAACATAAAAGTATGTTAGAGGACACAAAGATAACATTAAACAATATAATGGAAGAGGGAGGAAAAATAGTTATGATGGGCGACTTTAATTGCAAAGAAATCTGCTGGGAAGAAATGACAGTAAAGGGTGGAGACGGCTCATGGGGAAACGCTCTACTCGAGATGGTTACTGACCATACAATGACACAATGGATACAGGAGAACACTAGGTATAGAAATGAAGAAGAGCCATCGAGACTAGACCTAGTAATTACATCCGAACCTAGAATAGTGGACAAAATTGAATATAAAACACCAATAAGCAAAAGTGACCACATATTGATTGAACTGGAACTTAATGAAGAAAAATATATGAAAAGAAATGAACAATACAGAAAAGGAAGAATGATGTATGAAAAAACAAACTTTGATAAAATAAGAGAATTCTTTCAAAAGGAAAACTGGGAAGAAATATACAAAGAAGAAACAACAGTAGAAGAGAAATGGAATATTTTGACAAAAATTTACAAAAAAGGAGTGGAAAAGTATGTCCCAAGACAAAAACAAGAAAAAGAATATGTAAAATGCTGGTACAACAAAAGTTGTAGGGAGTTAAAAGACAAAAGAGACAAAGCCTGGACCAGATGGAAAAAAGACAGAAGACCTGAAAAATGGAAAATATATACCTGTTATAGAAATGAATATGTACAAATGTGCAGAGAGGAAAAGAGAAAATATGAAAAAGATATAGAAAAGTGTAAAGATCAACCAAAACTATTCTACAGATTTGTGAACAATAAACTGAAAAACAAACAAGACTTGGAGAAATTAAGACAGGAGGGAGTTGAATACACTGAGGAAATGGAAATGGCGGAAATTATGAACAAACATTTTAAATCAGTGTTTACAAGGGAGAACATACAACCTGAAGAGATTGAATGGAAAGAGAAAGTCCCCCCTATGGAAGAAATAGAAGTAACAAAGAATGAAATATTAACACACTTGAATAATCTTGATGTCAGAAAATCGCATGGACCAGATGATATAGCAAACTGGATACTAAAAGAATGCAGGAATGAACTGGCAGACAAAATACATAGCATACTAAATAGTTCCTTGAAAGAAGGAAAAGTTCCAGAAGATTGGAAAAAAGCAAATATAGTACCTATATATAAAGGAGGAAATAAAGAAGAACCTACCAACTATAGACCAGTCTCTCTAACAAGTACAATAGCAAAAATTTGTGAAAGAATTATCAAAAGTAGATGGGTAAAATATTTAGAAAAAAACAAAGTGTTAAATCCAAGGCAATTTGGATTCAGACAAGGACGATCATGCGTCACCAATTTAATATGTTTCTATTCAAGGCTAATAGATATAATACAAGAAAGAGGTGGATGGGTGGACTGTGCATTTTTAGATCTAAAGAAAGCTTTTGACAAAGTACCACATAAGAAGTTGCTTAAGAAATTAGAAACTGAAGGAGGAATACAGGGCAAACTACTAAATTGGATGGAGGACTTTTTGCAAGAAAGAAAAATGAGAGTAGTGATAAGAAACCAACACTCAAAATGGGATGAAGTAATAAGCGGTGTTCCGCAGGGAACAGTTCTGGCCCCAATAATGTTTGCTATATATATTAATGATATGGATGAAGGAATAGAAAGCTATATGAGCTTCTTTGCAGATGCAAAACTACTGAAAAGAGTGAAAACTGAAGAAGATTGTGAATCACTACAGAGAGATCTAAACAAGGTACAAGAATGGAGTAGGAAATGGGAGATGGAGTTCAATACAAAAAAGTGTAGTATAATGGAATTTGGAAAAAGCAAAAACAGAATAACAGGAGCATATAAATTGGGAGAAGAAGGAATAAAAAAAGTAGAAAATGAGAAGGACCTGGGAGTCATTGTTATGAATAATATGTCACCTGAGAAACATATAAATAAGATTTTTGGAGAAACTTATAATCTAATAAGAACAATCAAAGTTGCATTTACATACCTGGATGAAGAAATGGTGAAGAAAATCCTAATCACCCTGATAAGACCAAGATTGGAATATGCAGCAATGATAGGGTCACCAAGTACAAAAAAAAATATAAAAAAAACTTGAAAGAATACAAAGAGCAATTACAAAATTGGCACCAACACTCAAAACTATCATATGAAGAGAGACTAGAAAAACTTGAACTACAGACACTAGAGCAAAGAAGAGAGAGAGGAGATTTGATAGCTATTTACAGAATCATGAAAGGCATAGAAATTACTGACAGAGAGAATCTGATAAAATGGGATGACAGAAATACTAGAGGACACGGAAAGAAAATAAAAAAAGACAGCTATAGAAGAGATTTGAAAAAGAACAGCTTTCCTCACAGAGTAATAGACAGTTGGAACAAGTTAGATGAGAAAGTGGTGTGTGCAAAAACAATACATGAAATTAAAAATAGTTTAGATAAAATGAGATATGAAGACAGGACCCCACGAGCATAGCTGCCCTTCCCGTAAAATACAACTAGGTAAATACACTTCAACGAACGGACGGCTTAGAAGACGTTCTGAAGAAAATTGAAGTATTGTGGATCCCAACGCAAAGAGAAGTGCCTATTGTATTTACAGGGTGGGGGGAAATTGCTCGTGAGGTAGTAGGAAAGTAGGGAAAGAGGAGAAGGGGAGGGATTACTGAGGGAAATGGAAGGAAATGAGGAAGGAGTAGACTTGGCCCAGACAGACAGGCGTAAGGTGAACAAAAGACCCCCCGACAACGATGAAATGTCTAATAAAAATGTAAAGATTAGAAGTATAGATAAGAGCAATACAGTAGAAAGTGATGAGAATATTTTCCAGGGATTTATAGAGGGTGGGGGGGACACCAACCCCGACTAGAAGAGAAGGTCAATAAGATGATCGAGGACTTGGAGCGTAGGTTCGGTCATGTGAACAATATTATAAGGCGGGTTGAAAAATTGGAAGAACTAGAGAAGGCGAACAAAAACTTAACTGATGAAATAGAAAACCTGAAAAGACAGTTAAAGGAAGTAAAGGTGGAGAATGAGGAATTGAAGAAGAATAGTAAAGAAAACAGAGAGGGATGGAAGTCGATAAAAGAAAACAGTAAAGTTGCATTTACTGATATAATTAAACAGCAAATGAGAGAACAAACTGAAGACTCAGTTATTAAAGTAATGAGATAGAAGGAGAATATAGTAAGAGACTTAGCTGACAAAAAAGAAATGTATAATTATATTAGGAATGGAAGAGAAACATAACCCAGATAGAACCTCAAGAACCAATGAGGAAAATGAAAAAGTAAGCAGTTTACTAAAATTAGTTCAGGAAGATGAACCAGAAATTATGAAGGAAATTGAGGAAAAATTCAGGCTCGGAAAGTATAGTAAGGATAAGACCAGACTAAGATTAAATTCAGGTCACAAACGACAGCAGAGAATATCTTATCCAAAACAGGGAAACTAGCAACAAGTGAACAATATAAAAAGGTATGGATAAAAAGGGAAATGAATAAAGAGGAAAGAGAGGAAGAAAAGCAGAAAAGACTTGAAGCTAAGACAAAAAACGAGAACAGAACGGAGTCGGAGAAAGAGAGATTCTATTGGAGAGTAGTGAATATGAAACTAAGGCAGTTCGACATACAAGAGAAAAACAAAAGGGAAACAGAGAACACAATGGAAGTGACAGAAAACTAAGAGTGTCTTACACAAATATAGATGGATTAATAACAGGATTGAATGAGCTGAATGATTATTTGAAAGAAAAAGAACCGGACATAATGGGAATTGTAGAAACAAAATTAAAAGGCCCAATACCACCCAACAGTGTAGGACATGATGCATATAATCATTGGATTAAAAACAGAGAGAAAAAGCAAGGGGGTGGAGTTATGTTCCTGACTAAGAAGGATATAAACGTGAAGGGTGTCATATATGGAAAGAATACAGTAGAGATGATTATGATAGAAGTGGAAGACAGAGATAAGAAGAGCAGAAAATTTGTGATAAATTATGTGCCACCGAAAACAGCCTCATGGGAGGAGAGTGAACATAAAAGTATGTTAGAGGACACAAAGATAACATTAAATAAAATAATGGAAGATGGAGGAAGAATAGTTATAATGGGCGACTTTAATTGCAAAGAAATCTGCTGGGAAGAAATGACAGTAAAGGGTGGAGACGGCTCATGGGGAAACGCCCTACTTGAGATGATTACTGACCATACAATGACACAATGGATACAGGAGAACACCAGGTATAGAAATGAAGAAGAACCATCGAGACTAGACTTAATAATTACATCTGAACCTAGAATAGTGGACAAAATTGAATATAAAACACCAATAAGCAAAAGTGACCACATATTGATTGAACTGGAACTTAATGAAGAAAAATATAGGAAAAGAAATGAGCAATATAGAAAAGGAAGAATGATGTATGAAAAAACAAACTTTGATAAAATAAGAGAATTCTTTCAACAAGAAAACTGGGAAGAAATATACAAAGAAGAAACAACTGTGGAAGAGAAATGGAATATTTTGACAAAAATTTACAAAAAAGGAGTAGAAAAGTATGTCCCAAGACAAAAACAAGAAAAAGAATATGTAAAATGCTGGTACAACAAAAGTTGTAGGGAGTTAAAAGACAAAAGAGACAAAGCCTGGACCAGATGGAAAAAAGACAGAAGACCTGAAAAATGGAAAATATATACCGGTTATAGAAATGAATATGTACAAATGTGCAGAGAGGAAAAGAGAAAATATGAAAAAGATGTCATAGAAAAGTGTAAAGATCAACCAAAACTATTCTACAGATTTGTAAACAATAAACTGAAAAACAAACAAGACTTGGAGAAATTAAGACAGGAGGGAGTTGAATACACTGAGGAAATGGAAATGGCGGAAATTATGAACAAACATTTTAAATCAGTGTTTACAAGGGAGAACATACAACCTGAAGAGATTGAATGGAAAGAGAAAGTCCCCCCTATGGAAGAAATAGAAGTAACAAAGAACGAAATATTGACACACTTGAGTAATCTTGATGTCAGAAAATTGCATGGACCAGATGATATAGCAAACTGGATTCTGAAAGAATGCAGGAATGAACTGGCAGACAAAATACATAGCATACTAAACAGTTCCTTGAAAGAAGGAAAAGTTCCAGAAGATTGGAAAAAAGCAAATATAGTACCTATATATAAAGGAGGAAATAAAGAAGAACCTACCAACTATAGACCAGTCTCTCTAACAAGTACAATAGCAAAAATTTGTGAAAGAATTATCAAAAGTAGATGGGTAAAATATTTAGAAAAAAAACAGTGTTAAATCCAAGGCAATTTGGATTCAGACAAGGACGATCATGCGTCACCAATTTAATATGTTTCTATTCAAGGCTAATAGATATAATACAAGAAAGAGATGGATGGGCGGACTGTGCATTTCTAGACCTAAAGAAAGCTTTTGACAAAGTACCACATAAGAAGTTGCTTAAGAAATTAGAAACTGAAGGAGGAATACAGGGCAAACTACTAAATTGGATGGAGGACTTTTTGCAAGAAAGAAAAATGAGAGTAGTGATAAGAAACCAACACTCAAAATGGGATGAAGTAATAAGCGGTGTTCCGCAGGGAACAGTACTGGCCCCAATAATGTTTGCTATATATATTAATGATATGGATGAAGGAATAGAAAGCTATATGAGCATCTTTGCAGATGATGCAAAACTACTGAAAAGAGTGGAAACTGAAGAAGATTGTGAATCACTACAGAGAGCTAAATATAGTACAGGAATGGAGTAGGAAGTGGGAGATGGAGTTCAATACAAAAAAGTGTAGTATAATGGAATTTGGAAAAAGCAAAAACAGAATAACAGGAGCATATAAATTGGGAGAAGAAGGAATAAAAAAAGTAGAAAATGAGAAGGACCTGGGAGTCATTGTTATGAATAATATGTCACCTGAGAAACATATAAATAAGATTTTTGGAGAAACTTATAATCTAATAAGAACAATCAAAGTTGCATTTACATACCTGGATGAAGAAATGGTGAAGAAAATCCTAATCACCCTGATAAGACCAAGATTGGAATATGCAGCAACGATATGGTCACCAAGTACAAAAAAATGTATAAAAAAACTTGAAAGAATACAAAGAGCAATTACAAAACTGGGATCCAATTACAAAACTGGGATCCAAAAACTTCAATTTTCTTCAGAACGTCTTCTAAGCCGTCCGTTCATTGAAGTGTGTATGTATGTATGTATGTGAATGTATGAATGTATGTATGTGTATGCATGCATGTACATATGAATAATACATATAGATAGACATACATACATAAAAACATACATACATATATACATGCATACATACATACATGTACACATTCAAACATATATATATATATATATATATATATATATATATATGTGTGTGTGTGTGTATTTACCTAGTTGTATTTTACGGGAAGGGGAGCTATGCTCGTGGGGTCCTGTCTTCATATCTCATTTTATCTAAACTATTTTTAAATTCATGTATTGTTTTTGCACACACCACTTTCTCTTCTAATTTGTTCCAACTGTCTATTACTCTGTGAGGAAAGCTGTTCTTTTTCAAATCTCTTCTATAGCTGTCTTTTTTATTTTCTTTCCGTGTCCTCTAGTATTTCTGCCATCCCATTTTATCAGATTCTCTCTGTCAGTAATTTCTATGCCTTTCATGATTCTGTAAATAGCTGTCAAATCTCCTCTCTCTCTTCTTTGCTCTAGTGTCTGTAGTTCAAGTTTTTCTAGTCTCTCTTCATATGATAGTTTTGAGAGTGTTGGTGCCAATTTTGTAATTGCTCTTTGTATTCTTTCAAGTTTTTTTATACATTTTTTTGTACTTGGTGACCATATCGTTGCTGCATATTCCAATCTTGGTCTTATCAGGGTGATTAGGATTTTCCTCACCATTTCTTCATCCAGGTATGTAAATGCAACTTTGATTGTTCTTATTAGATTATAAGTTTCTCCAAAAATCTTATTTATATGTTTCTCAGGTGACATATTATTCATAACAATGACTCCCAGGTCCTTCTCATTTTCTACTTTTTTTTATTCCTTCTTCTCCCAATTTATATGCTCCTGTTATTCTGTTTTTGCTTTTTCCAAATTCCATTATACTACACTTTTTTGTATTGAACTCCATCTCCCACTTCCTACTCCATTCTTGTACTTTATTTAGATCTCTCTGTAGTGATTCACAATCTTCTTCAGTTTCCACTCTTTTCAGTAGTTTTGCATCATCTGCAAAGAAGCTCATATAGCTTTCTATTCCTTCATCCATATCATTAATATATATAGCAAACATTATTGGGGCCAGAACTGTTCCCTGCGGAACACCGCTTATTACTTCATCCCATTTTGAGTGTTGGTTTCTTATCACTACTCTCATTTTTCTTTCTTGCAAGAAGTCCTCCATCCAATTTAGTAGTTTGCCCTGTATTCCTCCTTCAGTTTCTAATTTCTTAAGCAACTTCTTATGTGGTACTTTGTCAAAAGCTTTCTTTAGGTCTAGAAATGCACAGTCCGCCCATCCATCTCTTTCTTGTATTATATCTATTAGCCTTGAATAGAAACATATTTAATTGGTGACGCATGATCGTCCTTGTCTGAATCCAAATTGCCATGGATTTAACACTGTTTTTTTCTAAATATTTTACCCATCTACTTTTGATCATTCTTTCACAAATTTTTGCTATTGTACTTGTTAGAGAGACTGGTCTATAGTTTGTAGGTTCTTCTTTATTTCCTCCTTTATATATAGGTACTATATTTGCTTTTTTCCAATCTTCTGGAACTTTTCCTTCTTTCAAGGAACTAGTATGCTATGTATTTTGTCTGCCAGTTCATTCCTGCATTCTTTCAGTATCCAGTTTGCTATTTCATCTGGTCCATGCGATTTTCTGACATCAAGATTACTCAAGTGTGTTAATATTTCGTTCTTTGTTACTTCTATTTCTTCCATAGGGGGGACTTTCTCTTTCCATTCGTTCTCTTCAGGTTGTATGTTCTCCCTTGTAAACACTGATTTAAAATGTTTGTTCATAATTTCCGCCATTTCCATTTCCTCAGTGTATTCAACTCCCTCCTGTCTTAATTTCTCCAAGTCTTGTTTGTTTTTCAGTTTATTGTTCACAAATCTGTAGAATAGTTTCGGTTGATCCCCCCACCTTCTTTAAATCCCTGGAAAATATTCTCATCACTTTCTACTGTATTGCTCTTATCTATACTTCTAATCTTTACATTTTTATTAGACATTTCATCGTCGTCGGGGGGGCCTTTTGTTTACCTTTCGCCTGTCTGCCTGGGCCAAGTCTACGCCTTCCTCATTTCCTTCCATTTCCCTCAGTAATCCCTCCCCTTTTCCTCTTTCCCTACTTTCCTACTACTCCACGAGCAAATTCCCCCCACCCTGTAAATACAATAGGCACTTCTCTTTGTGTTGGGATCCACAAAACTTCAATTTTCTTCAGAACGTCTTCTAAGCCGTCCATTCATTGAAGTGTGTGTGTATGTGCATGTGTGTCTGTGTGTATTTTTTCTTTCATTGACTTTATACATTGACGGATAAATAGCATTCCTTAATATCCAGCAATGGGTGAAGTTCATCAAACATCAGCAGCCATCCAGGTCTATAGATATAAAATTACTCGAAGATTAAAGTATGATATCAGACCTTGATTT
>NW_027467484.1:97500-115000 GCF_046742065.1 Oratosquilla oratoria
ACTCCACACCCCTCCACCCTCCCTCCCATCTTTGCACCTCCTAGATGACGGGTCATCCCTGCACCCTGTCCACTGCCCTAGGTCAGAAGCAGTGTCGCAGGACACACCACATCCACAGCAAGGCCGCTTCATTAAATCGGCGACCCCCCCTCTCCGTCCCCCTATATAAAGGAAAGGACGGGGAGAAATCCCTTCGGGCTGCCTCAAAATTTTTGCTCACACACACTACCTCACCCCCCATTCCCCCGTCCATTCCTCCTCATGCAGTCACAACATTTTCCATATACAACCATTCTCCATTCACCCCTGTCTTCTGTCCTCTCCCATCCTTCCTCAACAGACATTCCCCTCTTCCCCAAAGCCCCCTTCACCCATTCATCCATCCATCTCATCCTAGGACGTCCCCTCATGTTCACTCCCTCCACATCTGCCTTCCATACCTCCTTTACTAGTCTTTCTTCACTCATTCTTTCCATGTGTCCAAACCATCCTAATACTCTTTCATCAACCCTATCTCCCAGCTCCCTTTCCACCCCTGTTCTCCTCCTCACCTCCTCATTTCTCACTCTATCAAGCCTAGTAACCCCCATCATACTTCTCAGACACCTCATCTCAAACACATTCAAGTTCCTTCTCTCTTCCTCTCTTATGTTCCATGTTTCTGCTCCATACAGTGCTGTTGGCACAATCACTCCTTCATACAGTTTATACAAAAAACATAAATAGGAATGCTTTAACGCATAGAATTGCCACTCACGTAGGCTCCATAACTGCGTATAGCACATGCGTTCTATAAGCTTGCCTCCCGCAGGCAAAAGCGCGGCGAGGGGATACGGGAAAATACGTTAGGCGTGATTACGCAATGCTCGCCAGTGGGATATAAAAATTACGGTATAGGTGCAGGCATGTAATATTATAGGAATGTATGTATGTACGTATATAACCATGAGTGTAAATGAGTGTGTATGTATATATATATATATATATATATATATATATATATGTATGTATATGTTTATGTATATATATATATATGTATGTATATATATATATATATATATATATATACATGGGCATGCATGAATTTGGGTATGTATTTGTGTATGTATGCATGTATGTATTTATGTATACATGTTTATATGCATGTCTTTTTATATGTACATGTATGGATATGGGGTACACATATACATACATATACACATATGCAGTACTGTATATGCACATACGCATTGGCATGCACATACAAATACACATGTGATTATGTACACATACAAGACATGCATAAACTTCGCGGGTGAAAGAGAGAACGATCGATATAAGCGGTGACTATATTTTATGATGCGAGTATTATTACGTCACGTCGTATGGCTGGCATTGGCTGCTGCCCGCGAGATTTAAGTTCCGTACTGAAAATACATATTATAGTGTTTGAATATGGTAAAAAGGATAAAAATAATTAAATAAACTACTGTACATGTTTAATAGGCTATATTCAGTATCTCTGGTGGTTAATATACAGGTAGGCTAGGTACAGTGACCACGGAACAGTGATACACAAATTGGGGATCGACTTACGATGAAATCGTCTTACGATGGCTCTATCGAAACCTAATGCCATCGTAAGTCGACGTTTACCTGTATATGCACATACGCATTGGCATGCACATACAAATACACATGTGATTATGTACACATACAAGACATGCATAAACACAAATACACACACCTACTCCTACACATACACAAATTCTTCTATTCCTAGAAATTCCAATGAGAATAAGTTTCCTTGACCAATTTGGGTCCTGAAGTCTACCTATGGTAAGAGAGTGCTTGTCCGTCGGTTGTCAAATAGATGTATAAGACGGCTGAGTCCTGACTGGGTTTGTTAGTAGTTAGGTCCCTTTAATCATATGATCATGTTCTCACATTACAGCAAAAAATATTTATTAGCATTCCTTCATACTGCTAAACTAAACGACATGGTACATCATGAGGAATAAACAAGACAACTAAACATGTATCACAAAAGAAATAGGAAAAAAAGAAAAAATCATGAATGGAAAAATGCAAATGTCATTGCTTGATTGAGGACAATTGCTGCCTATCTGAGTCTAACTTTTGTGGGTGCTGACACCCACGCTTCTTTGACCCCTGATAGACACAGGTGTCAGGCACTAGGCAGGACTCGCGACAGAATAATGGCACCACTTCGGAAATTCGAACTTGCCCGACTTCGTCGATTCTTCGTCGGCGCGATCAGATCAATGGTTTGTTGCTGCTGCCTGACTCCTCAGAAAATGGAAGACATCCCCCGCAAGTCAAGAAGCACTTCGAGAGGAACCACGAACCCCGTCGTTGACCCGACCGAACCTCCAGTAAAGGCCCAAAACTGCAGGAAACAAACCATTGATTATAAAGAAAATTACACTTTTAAATCTCATCTGGGCTCGGGAGGTTATGGAATCACATCACTGGTCATCAACAAGACGACGGGAAATATCTGCGTCGCCAAGATCCCGACAAAAGGCAAGGGATCTCCGAGCGAGATCCAAGCCCTCGCAGAGCTGACTCACCCAAACATTGTTCGTCTTGTGGATGTGGCGACACAAGGCAAACTAAACATCATAATCACGGAGTACTGCGAGGGCGGGACGCTCGACAGCGCTGTAATCAAACACGCGGAGCAGCCCTACCAAGATTGGGGCGACAGAGTCGCGTCCTACAGCGACCAACTCATTCGAGCCGTCGCTTACGTGCACTCGAAGAACTTTGCTCATCTGGACCTGAAGACCGAAAACATCGTTCTCAGCGCAGACCACAAGATTGTCAAGCTGATCGATTTTGGAATGTCCCGAAGAACGCCCCATGTCTATAAAAGAAACATTAAAGGTTGCCGTGGTACTCCTTGGTATATGGCACCGGAAGTAATTGACACGAAGATGCATCCATACAGCGGAGGCAAAGTGGACGTGTGGGCCCTCGGCTGTGTTTTCTACGAACTGTGCACAGGACAAGTTCCCTACTACAAGGAAGAGGCAGACGAACTCGATGATCGTGACCTCCTGCGTTACTACTTGGCCTGCTGCAAGAACGGCAAACCTGCTCTTGTCCGACTTCCCTCGACCTTCAGCCAACATCAGAAGTGCACTCTTACAACGGCCATGTGGGTCACGCTCGAGCCAAGACCAGAGAAGAGGATCGACATTTTGAGACTGGGCAAACTTTCCTTCCTGCAAGGTTGAGAAAAGTACTTTTAAAATGTATTAAACTGGCAAGAATTCAAAAATGACCCTTTGGATAGTATAGGGTTCTCCCTCAGCTGAATAAAATCGGCCGGTGGAAATCGGGATCATTATCTAGACTCTAGAGCATTGTATGTCTGGATTTGTACTTAGTAAATGGTTTCCCGCGGAGTAATAAAGATGACGCCAGTTTCGAACAGGCTCACCAAACCAGCCGTTAACCTTCTGTATACAAGCAAATACTTTCATTCCCTTAATAAGGGATGGTCAATTAAAAAAAATATTTTGCCCTGACCTTATATGAGAGAAAAGTACATGAAGAGATGTAATTCCTAGTTCTCTCGTTCCACCCCATTTTAGTCGTCTTTGATGACTCGCAGGGGACACGGTGGCAGTATTCTTGTCCCCCTATCACAGGGTAGTCGTCTGGTAGTCGCCCGGATGAATAGGCAACGAGCTTGTGACTCCGCCAAAAAAAAAAAAAAAAAAAAAGTTTAATACAGCACCTACTCGCAGACATTAATTTAATCTCTCATTCCGAGGCCACCAAATTACACAGTCTTATCCAGAAGAAAGCCTCTTTCATATAGTACAGTAAACCCTCGATATATTAAACTAGTTGAGGGAAAGGCTTGGTTGTCATAGGCCATCCATACCGAACCTTGCACCGCATATACCGACCGATAGGTCTCAATTGGGCCAATACAGCCGGAATTCGGTGTAACGGTTCCTTCCAATTGTCCATCCTTCCCCTCTTCTTTGATTCGGTTGCATCCATGTGACACATGACGTGCAAAGAAACACCTACATGGTCACAACAATTAACAACAAACATCTGAACTTTTTCTATAAGAAAATATCACACCAGGATGGATTTAACCATTTGTCTACAAAATGTTCTACAATAAACACAGCAATAATGACAAACACTATTTACATTATAGAACATGAAGAGGTAACTAATGCACCCAACATAAAATCGAATTCATTTCGTTTCTTGTTACAAACTAAACAAAAGAACTTTCCTCATCAGGAAGAACGAACATTAAGGCCAACCGCAAAGAACTAAATGGTAAGCATCGTAGTCTGCAAAGACGCTTGTCAGGCAGAGAACAGTGTGCCCCTTCAAAATAAGAAAAATGTGTAACATCCTCGTCATATAATTTATTTTATTTTATTAATCTTCTTTTTATTTTTTTATTCAACTTTTTTCCAATGCGCGGGTATCTAAAATAAAAGGTCACAAACAAAATACTTGAGGGAGGATACATCGGTCTTCCAAAAGACAAGTGACCACTGACGGAAATGTATATATATATATATATATATATATATATATATATATATATATATATATATATATATATTTCAAACTCTGAAGGAAATAGTAAAAGGCTTCAGAATGTTCTGAAGCCTTTTACTATTTCCTTCAGAGTTTGAAATATGAAGAGAAAGGGAAATACAGAGAGTTAGAGAAATGTTCTCTTAAAATCATTGACACCACTTGTGCTTTAGCATTTAATAGGAATGTATATTTATATATATATATATATATATATATATATATGTGTGTGTGTGTGTGTGTATTCACCTCGGATCTGCTGCAGCCTCTTTTCGAGACAGCCAGACACCACCCTACGGCAGTGAGCTCAGAGCTCATTAATTATTAGCAGATCTCTGGGTAGGTCTGAGACCACTCACACTCCACACACCGGGAATGCAAGGTCACAACTCCTTGACTAACGTCCCGTACCTACTCGCTGCTAGGTGAACAGGGGCTACACGTGAAAGGAGACAAACCCAACTTGTCTCCGCCCGGCCGGGGAATGGAACCCCGGTTCTCCGGCTTGTGAGGCCAGTGCCTTACCAATCCGCCACCGGGACGTGTGTGTGTGTGTGTGTGTGTGTATATATATATATATATATATATATATATATAAAATGTGTATATATATATATACATGTATATATATACATATATATACATATATACATACATATACTGTATATACATATATATATATATACACAAGTTAGTGTGTGTGCGTGATTCATCATGGTCTTGGATCACGTGTTGGACTCGTGATCGACAGTTATTAACCTCCCGGATGAGAGCTTAGAGCTCGTATGGCCGATCTATGAGTAATACTGTGACCTTACACGACACACACCCAACTCCCTGCCCACGAGAGTTGGAGTAAATTCCCGCAGCGCAGCGATACTGTAACTCTTTCAGCCCTGGGCGGGAGTCGAACCCGGACCGCCATAGTGGCTGGCGAGAACTCTAACCGTAGCGCCACGAGGTGTGTGTGTGTGTGTTTTGTGTGTGTGTGTGTGTTTTATGTGTGTGTATGTTTTATGTGTGTGTTTGTGTGTGTGTCTCGGTGTGTATGTGTGTGTGTGTGTGTATGGTTGTTTGTGTGTGTGTGTGTGGGTCAGGAATGTGTTATGTCGCCCTGGCTGTTCAATTTATACATGGATGGGGTGGTGCGAGAGGTGGATGCAAGGGTAGTGGGTCAAGGATTGGAGATGGTTAAAGAAAATGGAGAAAAGTTGGTGATAATCCAGTTGTTGTTTGCTGACGACGCTTTGCTTGTAGCAGGTTCAGAGGAGGGATTGAGGAAGTTAGTGACAGAGTTTGGGAAGGTCTGCGAAAGAAGGAAGTTGAAGATAAATGGGCGTAAATGTAAGGTGGTGAGATGTCCAAGGGGAGAAAGTGGCAGCAGACTGGAAGTGAGTACTAAGGGAGAGAAACTAGAGGAAATGGATAGTTTTAGATACTTTGGTGCGAATGTGGCAGGAAAGGAATTAGTGGGGGTGGAGGTAGAATATAGATTGAGAGAAGCGAGTAAATACCTTGGAGGATTGAAAAGTGTAATGGGAATAGATGCTAAGACAAGATTGTATGAAGGACTGATTGTGCCAACAGCACTGTACGGGGCAGAAACATGGAACATAAGAGAGGAAGAGTGAAGAAGTTTGAATGTGTTAGATATGAGGTGCCTGAGAAGTATGATAGGAGTTACTAGGCCAGATAGAATGACAAATAAGTGGGTGGGGAGAAGTACAGGGGTGGAAAGGGAGTTGGGAGATAGGGTTGATGAAAGAATATTAGGATTGTTTGGACACATGAGTGAAGAAAGACTAGTAAAAGAGGTGTGGAATGCAAAGGTGGAAGAAATGAACATGAGGGGGCGACCTAGGATGAGATGGATGGACGGGGTAAAAGGGGGTTTTGGAAAGAGGGGAATATCTGTTGGGGAAGGATGGGAGAGGACAGAAGATATGGATGAATGGAAAATGGTTGTGTATGGATGATGCTGTGATGCATGAGGGGGAGTGGGTGGGAGTATGTATGAGAACTAAACTGACGCATCCCGAAGGGTTACCTCCCCGTTTTCTCCCTTTCTACATGAGGGGACGGAGAGGTAGGGGGGTCTCCGATTTAAAGAAGCTGCCTTGCTGTGGATGTGCTGTGTCTTGCAGCTCTGCTTCTGTGTCATGGCAGTGGACAAGATATAGGGATGACCCGTTATCCAGGAGGTGCCAAGATGAGAGGGAGGGAAGAGGGTAGGGGGGAGTGCAGGGTATAGGGGATAGAATGGGTGGGAGTGGTTTCTATGCCTATTTTTTTTCGTCTACCTTCATGCAAAGGGAAAAAATATATTTGTGTGTGTGTGTTTCTTTTCTTTAACGTTAAGCAGTGACGGAGAAATAGCATTCCTTAATCTCCAGGAATGGGTGACAGATCATCAAACAGCAGCAGCTATCCAGGTCTACAGATATAAAATCAGTCAAAGATTAAAATACGATAATCAGACCTTGGTTTGTTTCTCTCCGCCATAGTGATTGCGATCCACTTGTAAATTGTGTTCTATAATATTCACTCAAGGTAATCGAATACTAAAAGTCACGAACGAAATGTTTTGAAAGTAGTGGCAAAACGTAAGTACATCTTTCGTTCTTCACTCATTAAGTAGTTTGACGTATTTTGAGCAGTTTCTTCTTTACTTACCAATATTATTCAATTTAATGAAAATTTTGAGTCGCAAACGGACCTTCTGATCCGAATTGTCTGGTATTAACAACATGAACAATACAAGATTTATGTCAATGATGTGAAAAGACTAAAACCGTGTAAGGAGGTACCCCATAATCACCAAAGGTTTAGTAACATCGTCTTCTGTTTCCGAAAATCGTGAGTCTTTCCACTTCTTAGTATTCTCTCAAATTACAAAGTCTTTTTCAGAATTGAGATGCTGTCCATTTGGTAAGCAAAAGGTCTGTCTTCTATTTATTGTAGATGGGAGAGGAAGAGTGATATTGTTATTTGTCTTTTCTTGATTTGTGTGCTAACATACGGCGTTATTCAGCTGTGAAGACATCCTTTGTCAAGTGAAAGATTGATTTTTGTGAATGTGCTTTGCTGCTTCGGATTTCTCTCTCTCTCATATATATGTATGTATATGTACGAGTATATATTTATATAACTTATTCCCAACGTTTCAAACCTGTCCGGGGATCATCGTCAGGGTTTACACTGTAGAGGCAGTTAATCCTCCTTTATACACAAAAAAGCAATACATGTGGTACACTTGGCGTGGTCACCTCGCGGGCTGCTCTCAGTCTCCCCTCACAGTTGCTCAAATGACTAAATGTCTGGGATTTTTTTTCCTACATATAAATAGGCATACCTATATACAAACATGTATACATACATACATGCATACATACACACATTCATAGTATGTACATATATACACAAATGCATACCCACATTCATGCATAGCTATATATATATATATATATATATATGTTTGTATATATATATATATATATGTGTGTGTGTGTGTGTGTATGCATGTATATATACCCACATACGCACAACGTACATACATACATACATTTATACATACATATAAAAATACATACGCATATATATACATTCGTATATCCATGTATAATTACATACCTGCACCTATACTATAAATTTTGTATTCCATGGGCGTGGATTGCGTAATTTCCCCTAACGCATTTTCCCGTATCCCCTCGCCGCGCTTTTCCCTGCGGGAGGCAAGCTTATATAACCCATGTATTATACGCAGTATGGAGCGTATGTGACTAGCAATTCTAGGCGTTAGCGCATTCCTATTTTTGTTGTTTGTGTACGAGCGTTTTTTTTTTTCATTGTGTCTATTGTGTAAAAACTCCTGTGATTATATGAAAGGTTTAGAAATTACTCTACCTTATTTTTTTTTTCTTACGAAGTTGCACCTACCCGTAGGAAAGACAAATAGCGGTGACTTAAATAATTTTGCCATGTGATGGTTTACTTCTTATGTTCTCCATCGGTGTCACCGTTGGTAAATATCCTACTAATTCATTTCCATGTGAAAGGTATTATGTGTTTGTTACTTTTATGTTTGGTAGCATATCACTACTAGTTTAACATGTTGGTGGCAGATGTGATCTAAGTAATTAAGTAATTTGGTGGAATGGGGCTATCTTAAGACCTGCAAACTCATAAGAACATAAGCCTTATACCTGTCATCCGCATCTATAAACTTGTCTAACCGTTTCTTAAAACAACCGATAGTATATACAGTCGGGCGCGAGCTAGAATGCACTATCCTTCAATATAACATTGCTGTGGATGCTCGATGGTTTAGCGGGATAGAGCGTCGCTACTTGCGAGGGAGGATGGTACATAGATAATAAAAGTAATCAAAATATAGAAAAAAACTAACATATATTGTAAATCTACATTTTCATCAGCCTATAAATAAGATACACGTATGATGAAACATAAAGAGGAACATTAAACCAGTCAACTCGGAGAAAATAATGATCTTGGTGATTTATTTTATGACAAGGGAGGCCAACCACCTCCTTAAAAGCAAACCCCACCAAGAGAGAAAGTAACTTCAGAAACCACGTGTCATCTATAGGTTTACTTGTGCACGAGGGAACTGTGAAGCCCTCCCATCCACCTATACTGGCATGACGACAGCGAGGTTATCCCGTCCCCTTTCATACCACCTGACATCAGGAGCCCCTAAAGACCTTTTAAGCCAAGTCCACGGCACAACATTATCAAGAAACATCCTAGAAGAAAACACTGATATTTTGGACATATGTACAGATGATAGACGCCATCTAAACTTAGAAGATTTATACATTAAAGAGTTGAGCCCAAATCTAGATATACACATACTCCAAATTTCCCAATACACGACCCATCTCCTATTTTCTTCCCCACTTTAGCATTAAAGTCGCCTATTACCAACGTGTACTTACTTTTTTCTTGATCCATCACCTGACTTAAATCATCATAGAACGATTCAATTTCATCGTCTGAACACTCTGAAGCTGGTACATAAACCTGAACTATTTTTAGAGTGTACCTTTTACACAGCCTAATCACAATCCAAGCTATCCTGTCTGATAAACTACTGAACTTGGTTGATCAAGAATCCTACTCCACAAGATTTTCTTTGTCCCTACCTCTATAGTAGAACAGGTGGTGACCATTTTGTAATTGTATCAGCTTTTCTACCGTTCTTCGCTCACTCCTACGATGTCCCACTTGATGTTGTCTAGTTCTTCCATTAAACTCTCCAGCCTGTGTTCTTCCAAGAGGGATCTTACATTGTAAGTATAGATCTCCATTGTATTCATACTGTTTAATGTCCAAGGCTTGGACACTGCCCGTAAGAACACGATCGTGCTGTTGGACCTTTAGGAGATGATGATCCAACAGGAACGCATTTTTTTCTTTTTCTTTTTTACAGTTCATGTTTGCTATGAAGTGCCTTTGGCAGTAATCTAACCTCCCTGCCAACTAGTTTCTGGTGAGATATTTCCCTGGTGTCGCCTTATTCATATTCGGTGAAGCCCTATATATCTATAGGGTGCCCAATGGTCCCATATATCTATGGGGAATTTCTCTGTTCGCAATCAGGGACGTGCCAGTTAGCAGTGGGTCCTGCGACTGTGTGTGTGAGCTGCTCTTTGTATGGTCTTTCTTACAAAACCTGTTCGATGTGGGTGACCCTTCAGAGATTTCCTCTCTATCGACATAGCTTTTGTAATAATTAGGATTCCCGAGCTTATCCATCACGTCAAGGTGTCAACTCTCGGATAGAGGTATATATATGTACATATATATATATATATATATATATATATATATATATATATATATATATATATATATACATATTTGTGTGTGTGTGTGTGTGTGTTTGTGTGTGCTTATATACATACATTTAAATATATATACATATATATATATGTATATATATATATATACATACATACATCTAAATATATATATATATACTTTGACATTTTTGGAAATAGACTCATCCACTGGGATTCGAACCCTTGCCTAGGCGGCTTACGTCTTATAAGACAAAGGCCTTACCGACCATGCTATCTCGACCCTACAAAACGAAACGACTTGGTTCACGGCCCAGTCGTTCCGCCGAGGGCACTCGGACAGAACATGATATGTAATGTATTTCATCAAATCCTTTATGCAGGCTAGTCTTCCGACAAGTGTTTTGTATCATTTGACATTTTTGGAAATAGACTCATCCACTGGGAGTCTATTTCCAAAAATGTCAAATGATATATATACATATATATACATATATATATATATACATATATATATATATATATATATACATATATATATATATATACATATATATATACATATATGTATATACATATATATATACATATATGTATACATATATATACACATATATATATATGTATATATACATATATATATATACATATATATGTATACACATATATATACATATATGTATACATATTATATATATATATACATATACATATATGTATATATACATATATTGTATATATATATACAGTATATATATATATATATATGCAAAAAGATCACAACACCACGTGATCCAAAAGATTGCTGATAACCACAGGGAAAAAAACGGAAAAGAAAACTAGAATTCCCAAGCGCTTTCGTGATATTTCACATCTTCAGGGGATTACCCTGAAATGTGAAATATCACGAAAGCGCTTGGGAATTCTAGTTCTCTTTACCGTTTTTTTCCCCTGTGGTTATCAGCAAATATATATATATATATATATATATATATATATATATATATATTTATATATATATATGCACATACACATTCATACATATAAATATACATACGTACACACATACATGTTCATATACATTCGCACACATACACATACACATATATATACATATGTACACATATATATATATATATATGCATATATACATACATAAAGATATGTACATATATAATCACACATAAATACCAATGTACATACAGTACATACATATATACATACATTCATACTAACATGCATTCATACATACGTACATATGCGTGTGGATAGAAACGCGTGTTCATGTGGTGTATACGTACACAGTCATGCCCTTGTGTTCAGTACGACAATCTGCGAAGGAATCTTGAGTGAGCGCGCTCGTGTCTCTGCGAAGATCCCGAACGGTCGGATCGGGAGAGTTTCTTCACGACTTAAGGTAAGTCCCATTATATTTTCGGAGCTAGTGTAAGTAAACAGTTTCTAAGCCTAAATTGCTATATATATAATGAGCCTAAATTGCCATATATATATATTGAGCCTAAATCGCCAGTAGAAACACGCATGGGCCTAAATTGCCTTAAAATGAAACATGCGTTCTTACCTTAAGTCACTACACTATGCTCCTCAACTTCTGGCTTCAACTTCCTTAACCCCACCCCAAGCTAGAAGTTGAAACTCCCCAACAATACCTCACAAGACTTCCAACCCAAGACGGAGTTCCTCCAAGACCCTTCAACCTCGACTTGGAACTCCGCAGGAGAGCCCTCAACCCCAAGGAGAACTGCTCTGAAGAACCTCCATCGTTAAGCTGTAGAGCGTCGAGAACCCCGCAACCCCAAATTAAAATGGTCTCGAAGAGCCCTGAACTTAAATAACAAAAATCACCCCCAAACTGAGCTTTTTTGAAAACACAATAAATGCCGGCGTACACCAGGATATTTTTTATTTCAGAATTGAGCACCTTTAAATCTCAATTCACGAAGAAAATTGCCTTAGAAATTATCTTAACACGTTAAAAGAGGTACTTAATTAAAAAAAGCCTTGAAGAGCCTGTTTCCTCCTGCTGAGCTAGTTTCGAAAGCCTTCGTCACTGAGAAAGTCATCTCCAAAAGAAAGGTGTTGATTTGAAATCCCTCCAACACTGGGTCGAACTATCTTCAAAAGCCTTCGATCTTAGGCTGACTTTCTTTGATTTTTTTTTTTCTGGAAAACTCTTCCTGGTAAAAACTCGACTGCTCTGAAAGCGCCTTCTACCATATATAGGACATCTTCAATAATACCTTCAATCGAAAATTCAACTTCCCTAAAAATATCTTTATTAGAAAAATTTAAAATCCTTGAAATCCTCCTTGGCCAAATGTCTGACCGCCTCAAGAGTCAGTGATTAAACCAAACGTCTATGGTGAACTGGCAATCTTTTCAGATCCAGCGGCTTCTCCTCACTTGGACAAAATCACCCAACATGACCCAGAATCATGTGTAAAATATGCCTTTAGAAGCAAAGGACGGCGCGAGAAATCCCCATAGTGTGAGTGCGTTCTTGTGTTCGTGTGCTCATTTGCATTCACACAAATCATAAATACATACCAAAATTATTCCCAAAACCGTACCTACAAAAATGAAGTATCGCATTTTGTATATCCTAAGATATACGGTCGTTTGGGGGGACAATAATCCGCATACATATGTGCATTATGTCTCGAATGGAATTGAATTATTCTACCTTTGTGGAGCAATGAAAACTGAAGATATACCATTGACATCGATTAAGCTTGTTGGCACTGAATGCATGCAATCAACCGACTGGAGGGGAGGAAAGGGGTTTCGAGTGAACGAAATCTTTTGTCATGAAAACAAGTCCTAAAATAGGCCTTTGGTGTGAAGGACTTAATAAAAAAGGTCTAACCCTTCTAGTCCAGTGGCTGCCTCTTAAACAATAAATTCCCCAGGAAAAAAAAATCATAAAGCTGACATGTTGCAAATATGAAGAGCATTCTTTGAAAGAGGTGTTCAAGCGGACACGGTGGATGCCCTAATATATATCGCCACTGATGTCAAAATCCTTCGTTCTCTGACACGCAAAAACGGACACTCCTGATCGAAACATTATGGGATCTACGACAACACTTATCGAAACTGAGGGTATCTGAATGCATTAGGGAAGCAGACCGTGGTATCACTGCTGATTGGGCCGCGTTGGTGATGTACGAGTCCCGGGATCGTCCCTGAGGCGCCGACAGCCAGAACAAGGCGAACCCTGAGCTGGCATGCATCTTACGTCCTCTCCCAACCACATAACCAATTGCCCTCTGACTGACCAATTAAATTCTGTGTCGTTGTTGGGTGAGAGTGGAGGAAGGGGAGGCGAGCCAGTGTCTGAGCATGAGGGCAGTTGTTGGCGAAGTCTGAGAGCGAGACGAAGAAGCTCAGAGTAAATATTAGAAAAATTAAAGTAATAATACGAGTATTTACAAGGAGTGGTGATAGTGGGAGTGAATGGTGAGAGGCTGAAGGAAGCGGAGAGTTTTAAGTATTTGGGGTCGCATGGACCAGTGGGTCGGGGGGTAGAGGTGAGTGACAGAACAAATGAAGGGGAATGTATCGTGTCATAACAAACAAATACCTGGGGACGGAAACGAGAAGCTCAAACGTTGTTGAAATGACGTTGTTTGTGCAGTATGTTAGTACAATGAGGATGACGATAACAACAAACGTGTTGGTGAGGCATTGGTGATCTTGAGCATTTATTTTGGCTGCCAAGGGACGATTTTATTCATCCAAGTAGACTACGTATAGTTCACCTGTTATCTACTTGTGGTTCACCTATAATTCACCTCTATTCACTTGCGTGCCCTAACGGGTCACCTATGCTCCAGGAACCACGAGGTAAGGAGGCCTAGTTCGTAGCTTTCAGTACCTGAACATAATAGATTTTATTCTTCTGCAAAATAGAATAAAAACTAGACCTCGCTGGAGCCTACGCCAGGAGACGCTCAGATGCGGCCGAAGTCGTTACCCAGGCTCAGCGCATTCGAACTGCCGGGACAAGTGGCACTCACCAGTACCCATTGGAGATTGAAGTGGTTCCTTTGTGCTCAGAAGGGTGGATTTATCAACCGAACCCATATCAGCGACACAAAACAAAAACAAAATAATAAGTAAACAAATAGATAAAGTATAATTAAGTAAAGAAATATATAAATAAATGTAACAAATAAACAAACATAAATAAATAAGTATATATGTAGATAAAAAAACAATATGAATGAATAAATAAATAGATAAATGAATAAATAAATGAATAATTAAATAGATAAGTAAATAAATGAATAAATGAATAAACAAGTAAATAAGTGAATAAATGAATAAATGAATGAGTAAGCAAATAGAGAAATGTTAATAGATAAATAGAAAACAATAGTAAATAAATAAATGAATAGATAAATTAATAGAAAAGTAATAGTAAATGAATAGATTAATAAATAAAAAACGAGAGACTGGATATTTTTCTTCATATATATATATATATATATATATATTTTTTTTTTGTACAGACTTCTCTTCATGTGTAGCCTGAATCTGATGTTTCCAGTATCCGCAACGAAACAATCCGATATCGAGGAGGAAATTGCGGACACCAGAAGCAAACTTCTCGTTCTCATTTTTTTTTTTTCCAAGAAGCTTTACCGTTACCAATATCGAAAATTCCCTAGTTTTAGAATTTCCAAATTAGAGATTTATCTGCCCATCGAAGCTAAGACTCTGATGAAACTGTCTTGCTTGTTGACAGATTTATTTTGTTTTATTCGTGTATTTTTACTTAAAAGCATTTGCTCTGGCGTTAGCTGATGAAAAAAAATATTATTTCTACTATTTACAGTCATTGGTGATTTATATCCTGTTTGGTCTGGATATTTATATATTCGTGTGATTTATTCTCATGTATATTTACCCAAAGTCATTATTTCTCTCTCTCTCTCTCAAAAAAAAAAAAAAAAAAAAAAAAAAATGGCGGAGAGAAGGGACCAGACAAAGTAATCTGTTTGTTTTGGAGGATCTAACAGGGATGAATAAGAAAGCGAGAAATTAATCAGTATGATATATGAACAACATTAAAACTGGTACCATTTTGACTATTGGTAGCAGAATATTTCTTTAAATATTTATCGTTTTGTTTTGTTGCTTTTTCTTAATTACAACAAACCTGTAACAGGCTGGATGACTTGACATAATCATACATACGTGTGTATATTATATATACTGTATATATATATATATATATATATATATATACATATGTATAGATATAGGTACAAATATATATATTTATACAGTATAGATATAAATATATAGATATAGATGTATAAAGATATAGACATAGATATACAGATATAGGTACAAATATAGATCTAGATATAGATATGAATATATAGATATAGATGTATAGATAAAGATATAGACATAGATATATAGATACAGGTATAAGTATAGATATATATAGAAAGACATTTGGCCAAGGAGGATTTCTAGGATTCCCAATTTTTCTGATAAAGATATTTTTTTAGGGGAGCTGAATTTTCGATTGAGGGTATTATTGAAGATGTCCTATGTATGGTCGAAGGCGCTTTCAGAGCAGTCAAGTTTTTACCAGGAAGAGTTTTCCAGATCAAGAAAAGGTTTTTCAAAGAAAGTCAGCCTAAGATCGAAGGCTTTTGAAGATAGTTCGACCCAGTGCTGGAGGGATTTCAAATCAAGACCTTTCTTTTGGAGATGACTTTCTCAGCGACGAAGGCTTTCGAAACTAGCTCAGCATGAGAAAACAGGCTCTTCAAGGCTTTTTTAATTAAGTACCTCTTTTAACGTGTTAAGATAATTTCTGAGGCAATTTTCTTCGTGAATTGAGATTTAAAGGTGCTCAATTCTGAAAATAAAAAAATCCTGGTGTACGCCGGCATTTATTGTGTTTTCAAAAAAGCTCAGTTTGGGTGTGATTTTTGTTATTTAAGTTCAGGGCTCTTCGAGACCATTTTAATTTGTGGTTGCGGGGTTCTCGACGCTCTACAACTTAACGATGGAGGTTCTTGAGAGCAGTTCTCCTTGGGGTTGAGGGCTCTCCTGCGAAGTTCCAAGTCGAGGTTGAAGGGTCTTCGAGGAACTCCGTCTTGGGTTGGAAGTCTTGTGAGGGATTGTTGGGGAGTTTCAACTTCTGGCTTGGGGTGGGGTTAAGGAAGTTGAAGCCAGAAGTTGAGGAGCATAGTGTAGTGACTTAAGGTAAGAACGCACGTTTCATTCTAAGGCAATTTAGGCCCATGCGTGTTTCTATTGGCGATTTAAGCTCAATATATATATATGGCAATTTAGGCTCATTATATATATAGCAATATAGGCTTAGAAACTGTTTACTTACACTAGCTCCGACAACATAATGGGACTTACCTTAAGTCGTGAAGAAACTCTCCCGATCCGACCGTTCGGGATCTTCGCAGAGACACGAGCGCGCTCACTCAAGATTCCTTCGCAGATTGTCGTACTGAACACAAGGGCATGACTGTGTACGTATACACCACATGAACACGCGTTTCTATCCACACGCATATGTACGTATGTATGAATGGATGTTAGTCTGAATGTATGTATATATGTATGTACGTATGTATGTACTGTATGTACATTGGTATTTATGTGTGATTATATTTGTACATATATTTATGTATTTATACATATATATATATATATATATATATGTATGTATACATGTATGTGTGTACGTATGTATTTGTATGTGTATGTGTGCGAATGTATATGTACATGTATATGTATGTGTACGTATGTATATTTATATGTATATGTATGTGTATATGTATATGTATGTGTATATGTATGTGTATGCATATATATATATGTATATATATGTATATTTATATATATATATATGTGTGTACTGTATATGTATATATATATATTAATGTACATATAAACAGTAGTTTCGCAGGTATGCTTTTTCAAAGGAATAGGTTTGCAAACGGGCTGTGGGCATTATATACATGGGGTGACCCTCACCACCTCCCCGAGTTACCATAGTTGGTGACGAGTGTGAACATCACATTGTGGCTAAC
>NW_027467484.1:122500-160000 GCF_046742065.1 Oratosquilla oratoria
ATATGTGTATATATATATGTATATATATATATATATATATATACTGTATACATACACACACACACACACACACACACACATATATATATATATATATATATATATATATATATATATGCTGTAATCCCTGCCATTTGTTTTATATTATTTGTTTGTTATTATGTCTGTTTACTATTATTTGATTTATCATTATTATTTTCATCTATCAATTTATTATTATTTACTATTTACCTGTTTGTTTATTATTTAACTTTACCTATTTATTTATTCATTATTACTTATGATATTATAATTTTTATGTGTTTATTTACTTATTATAATTTTTTTCGCATCCGACCTCGTTATGAACAAAAGGTCTCCTGCCGGCATGCTCCTCCTTTGTAATCCTTTGTGTAAATATATATGCATATATGAGTATATATATGTATACATATACATATCATATAATATATAATATATAATATATATCTATATCTATCTATATATATATCAAATCAGCCATCACGAGTCCACTGCTGAAAAATAGCCTCCCTCGTAGCATTCAATGATTCACAGGACCGCGCCAACCTCTGCCACGTTACTTCTGCGAACTTCTCTATCTCGTCTCTCCACCTTCTGTCTGGTCTCCCTTTCACATGCTTCCTTTCTCGCGGCGCCCACTCAGTAACACACTAGCTCCATCGTTCATCAGTCGTTCTCACAAACTTACCTGCCCAATTCCACTTCCTCTCTTTTACCGCCTCCACAATATCTTTCACTTTAGTCTCTTCTCTTATCCAACTTGCTCTCTTTCGGTCTCTTAGCGTTATTCCTGTCATTGATCTCTCCATTCTCCTCTGTGCAGTCCTTAGCTTTGTTTCCATCGCCTTCGTTAGCTTCCAAGTTTTACACCCGTAGATTATTGCTGGCAGAATGCATTGATTAAAAAGTTTACGTTGCAAACAAAGGTAGAGAGCCTCTCAGGATTTTATTATACTTACCAAACACTTTCCACCCAATTGTAGTACGTCTTTTTATTTCATTATCATGATCTTTTGTCACTTTCACCATCGACTATAATCTTTTTACTCTGAACTTTCGGGTTGAACATTACTTTGGTTTTACTCTTATTCCTTTTTAAACCTACTTTGAGACTTTCTTTGTTCAGATTACTCAGCATATCTTGCAAGTCTTCTGCTCTAGCTGAAATAAGAATAATGTCATCTGCAAATCTTAGGGGGGTGAAATATTCGCCATCAATCTTCAAACCTTTCTCTTCCCAACTCAACCTTCTGAAAATCTCTTCCAATGAAGCTGTAAGTCATTAGGGTGAAATGGTATCGCCTTGCCGCCGTAATTCATTTTTTCCTGTACCGTTATGTAGTCGAATTATAGCGATACCTTTCGCATAAGTCTTTTCTAAAACCCTTACGATCTATTCGTTATATATAATATGTGTGTGTATATATTGTTTTGGTTAACAATAAGGTGGAGTAAAACGCTGCACGTCAAAAAGTTAATATATTGTAGGAGTAAGGGACAACTTCGTCTTCACACTCTTCACCACAGTCACGGAAAATGCACTGATGCGTACAGAACGAGCTCACACATAAATCTGGCGTGCTGCGTGACAAGCACCGATTCGATCCACAAAACAGTTGCTAACTTTTATTTATCTAATTATTTTAATTATTCATTTGCACACAGAAATTTTACATTCATACACTTTCAGTTACAAAACAACTTAATTTGACAGTAAAGATGATCTATATCCCATTCACTCAACTTTCGCATTACAATTTATATGCAATTAATTAAGAAGTACAACGACTTCTAGAACTCTGGAACTCACGCTAAAGCACGCACGCACGCACACACATACACAGAAACTACGCATTAATCTAATTCTACATGTAGTTTAATTTCTAACCAATACATGCATACAATAAACGCTCGGCCACGTGAAAGGAGCTGGCCCCAGCGACTTACAATGTAACGTACAAAAGATATAAATGCAATAAGTACATGCTGGCATATGAACATTATATAATATATACATGGAGAACATACATGGAACATTAATTTAATAAAGGAAGGTAGTGGAGAACATTTTTGGCAGCTATAGGGATTGAAAGTTCAAGAAGTATGACGGTTGCGAAGATTATATGGGTGGGAGACAGGGGATGTTGAAATGGGAGGGGAGGGAGGAAGGGGTTCTGTGGGAGTCGGAGGGTCATTGTCACAGTCTACACCTCGAGAGAAAAGCTTAAGGGTGTCCAGGTGCATGATGGATTCTGTGTCTGAATGCAAGTGTTTTACTTTGACTTTGTTTGTAGGTTCTAGTGCGAGGACACGGAAAGGACCAAGGAATTTTGGTGAAAGCTTGGAAGATGGAGAATGGTTCTGGGCATATACAATGTCACCTATTGCAATGTTAGATTCTCTAGCATTTTTATTGTGAAGACGGGCCATCTCGTCTTTAGCGAGAGAAAGAGACTGAGTAATTCTCTTGAAGAGAGAGCTGAAATTTGAAAGTGAAACCTTTACAAAATCATCAAGGTTGTAAATGGGACCTATTTCTGAAGCAAGGAGGTCATATGGGAGTCGCTTGTCGGAACCAAAGATGACAAAGTGAGGCGACTCTGATATGGACCTATTGATGGCACTGTTAAGGCAAGACTGAATCATAGGGACATGGTGATCCCAGGAGAGATGGAGATCAGAAGCGAGGTGTCGGAGAACATTGAGAATCTTTCTGTTTTGGCGTTCAACAAGGCCATTTGAACTGGGGTGGTATGCAACAATATTACATTTTGTGATTTGAAAGGACTTGCAAATATTGGAAAGAATCTCATTGTTGAATTCCGTGCCATTGTCAGAGAGAAGAACTTTGGGAGTAGTGAAGGGGCAAATAACTTTGTCAATGAATGTCTTTGCAATTGTTGTCGCAGTCTTGTCTGGGAGAGGTGCAAGTATGCAAAATCTGGAAAAATGATCCATACACACAAACAGGTACTGGTTTCCACTAGAAGTGAGTGGTAATTTGAGAAGGTCAATTGCAACCATATCAAAGGGTTTGCTAGGGATTGGGTATGTCAATATTGGAACTTTACTTTGAATATGACCTTTATGGCTAGCACATGAATGACAGGCGTCAACGTGGTTATGGATATCCTTTCTCATCGTAAGCCAAAAGTACTGAAGTCTGACCTGTGTTACGCATTTGTCTTTTCCTGGATGTGCAGCAAGTGGAGAATCATGTAAAAGGAACAGAACTTCAGGTACTAAGTCAGAAGGAACTACGAGTTGTGGTTGTGGTTGTGGTTTCGTGATAAAGAACGTCATTGACAAGTCTAAAGTGTTCCAAGGAGGTAGGTAAGTCTGTAAGATCAGATGTATCTCCTGACTCGAGAGAGAATATCACACGTTTCCACATTGGGTCGGATCTTTGAGCTGCTTGTATACGCGCATGAGTAAGAGTGACTGGCTGAGGGAGGGTATTGATAGCAGCAACATTTCTAGAAAGTGCGTCTGCAACATGGTTTGCTGATCCGCGCACAAATGAGAAGGTGGGACTGAATTCTTGAATAGTCAAGAAACAGCGAGCAAGTTTCCCGGACAAGTTCTTGCCTCTGAAAAGTTGAAGAAGTGCCTGGTGGTCTGTATGGACTGTGACAGGATAGCCTAGAATGATTTCCTTAAAATGTCTAAGAGCATATATTACAGCAAGAGCTTCAATTTCTGTGACAGAATAGTTCCGTTCAGCTTTGTTAAGGAGTCTGCTGGTAAAGGCAATAGGTCGAAGGTGTGCATCTTGTTCTTGCATGAGGACAGCACCAAGACCTTGGAATGAGGCATCGGTGTAGAGAATAAAGGGTAAGTCATAGTTAGGAAAGGCTAAGACAGGAGCAGTGGTAAGGGCATTCTTTAAGTCTGCAAATGCTTGTTCCTGGGCAGACGACCAGTGGAAAGGGACATCTTTCTTTAGTAGTGAAGTAAGAGGGGCTGCAATTTTTGAATAATTGCGGATGTACCTACGGTAATAACCTGAAAGACCAAGGAAGGAGCGAAGGTGCTCAAGGTCCGTTGGACGAGGGAAGTCAGCAACAGCTTTGACTTTATCAGGAACCGTAAGAATGCCATCAGAAGTTAGTACATGTCCAAGAAAACGAATTTCTTTCTTAAGAAAGGAGCATTTGCTGAGTTTAAGTTTAAGGTTGGCATCTGCAAGACGAGAAAAGACTTGTTGAAGCGTGTTAATGTGGTCGGGTACAGATTTGGAAGCTATTATGATGTCATCCAAATACATGAAGACATTTTCACCAATTAAGCCATGAAGTACGGTATGCATAAGTCGTGTAAAGACAGAAGGAGCAGAAGTGAGACCCATAGCCAAACGTTTGAATTGGAAATGACCAGAAGGGGTAGAGAAAGCTGTTAGAGGTTTGCTTTCCGGAGCAAGAGGAATTTGAAAATATCCTGACATTAGGTCTAAAGTTGAAAAGACAGTGTTATTCTGACCAACAGAATGTAGGATTTTCTGGAGAACAGGAATGGGCGTTCTTTCGGGGACAGTGATTTTGTTAAGCTCTCTAAAATCAACAACAGGTCGAAATGTACCATCTGGTTTGGGAACAACAAATAGGGGAAAATTCCACTCGGAAATAGAAGGTTCAATGATATCTTGGGCAAGCATGTCTGCAATGAGCTTGTCCACAATCTTGCGCTCACTGTGCGGGAGTCTATAAGCCGGAATATAGCAAGGTTTAGAGCCCTCACGAAGGGGAATGTGGTGGTGAATGAGGTCTGTAGAACCTAGGGATTCACCTGGCAAGGCAATGACATGGCGAAAGGCATTGCATAAGGAAATTAAATCCTGTTGAGCATCGGGGAAGTCAAGGGATTTGAAGTGAGATGCTTCAATAGGAACCTGTGCCTGATGCACATCGGAGTTAATGGTACAAACTGGCAAGGAAGAATTTTGGTCATCAATGACTTTTACTCTTGAAGGATACACAAGAAAATTAACATAAGTTAGTACCAAGTTTGAGGTGGAGGGGAGCATGAGTGTCATTGGCAACAAGAAAAGAAGTATGACCATTCTTGGAGGTAGTGCATAAGGCTGACATTAGTGATATGCCTTTGACACGTGTGGATTCTGGCATACAGAGAACATCACATTCCGGAGCTTGGAAAATGCGAAGCTGCACTTTGAAATACTCATGTGGTGGAAGAGTCACAGGTCTTGTTAACACTGCATGAGTAGTGCGACACATTGTGGAAAGCACATCAGAGACAGGGGAGGAGGTAATTACTAAATCATCCAAGGAAGGAGAAATCTGGCTTTCTGTTGGAGAGAATTCTGTAGAAGGGGGAGAACATTTGGTATTCCTTTTCCTTGATTTAGGCATGCGAGAAGAACGCAAACGCTTTGTACGGGTGGGAACTTTGTGCAAGGTCTGTTCACTAGAAGGAGGAAGTGAATTCTGAAGAGAAGGTTCAGATGCTGGTTGTACAGTATCCTGGGACGTGGGAGCTAGAGGAGAAGGGGAGTATATACACATAATTATCCATGTTTTTTTCCTATGCAAACAAAGTTGACCGTTGTAAACAAGAATTACTTAAACATACCTTATATTTTCTTAATAACAATAATGGCCCAGATTGGTGGGCCTTTTTTTTTTTTTTTTTTGAGAAATTATATAACAGCAGGTTGATGCTAAATGTATAGATATCATTGTTTTATAAATGAAGGAAAATCGGTCCTGGCTGGCAACTAGGCTAAGGACTGTAAGGACGAGAGTGGGAATGGCAGGTGCTGCCAGAGAACAGACAAGGATTTGGTGCAAGTACTGCGTCACGTCTTTTCATGTTGGCAATTATAGTTCGCAGCCGCTTTGGAGTTGTAAAATGTCTAGTGAAAAATTTCCTAGCGTCAAATGTAGACCTCGCGCTGGTAAGAAATGATAAAACGAATTACAATGAAGGAATATTCTTATTAGTAATTATGCCTTATTATAAAAACAAAAGAGAGACGTGAATACAACGCTATAATGGGCAAGTTTAGCAACTCGACAATGCTCTTCTTTCAATTTAGACACCGAAGATCCTGTGAAAAAAGCTTTTGGTATGAGCCCAAAAGGGGACGATAGAGGTAATTACGATTACGACCCTCTCTTTTCCTACATATAAGCTACAAATAATGCTTATAAACAAGAAGATATTAATGACTCTAAAACCATGCACAATCTAAGTATACTCAGCGAGTTTAAACTGAAATTAGCTCAAATAAAACGTTGAAATTACCAATGATGACATGAACTAAATTTAGTACGGGGCCAAGTTAAAGACAATTAGATTATTTCTCCATCATAGACCTAATAATTACTTTATACGAAGTATGTACATCATGATAGTTTACAATATTTAATGATAAACGATGGTATTGTCTTTCATGGCTTTTTTGACGAATTTTTCATACAGAAAATATTTTTTCCCAAATGATAATGCATCGGGCAGTATAGGCACTATTTATACATTACTCAAGGAATTTTGGTTAAAGAATGTGAAGCTTAAGGTAAATTGAAAGCGCTCCTAGATATATCTATTGTATATATTCATAATAATGTAAGAAACATATGCATATGAGCATATGCGGTACGATTATATATATTTGTACAAACACACATACATACATGCACATATACATGAATACATGTATATACTGTATACATCCATACATGCATGCATGCAGACATGTATACATATAGGCATGCATACATGCATACATACACATATACATGCACATACACATACACATGCATACATACACATACACATACACACATACACACGTACATACATACATACGTACATACATACTGAAAGACAGACAGACAAACATGTAAATATTCACACACGCATGTACTCTATAATTCCACTTGGTATCTACGATTTCCTCTAGTCCAGCCAGTAACCTGCCCTAGTGTCTTTTCGATGAAAAACTCCCCTTCCAGATAGCCTATTCCTGAGAAAAGAAACCCCGAAAACCACCGTGAAACTGTCTGTAGTATACAAAAAACATAACCGTGAGTCATGATTCTGCCTTGCAAATGTTAGTTACTTATTCAAATTACACTTTTACGTCTTCCTAGCGCCAGATCTCTGCAAGGTTGGAGGACAGCAGAGGTATATGAGACCTGAATACATTGGTTCCACGCTGCACTCACAACAACTATAGCAGCAGACGTCTAAGACTCCAAACACACTTCTCACCATCTCGCATCTTACCATCCCAGATTAAGACACCGAGTTGAGGGGCAAAGGTTGCATAATCCCTATGCCGGCCCTGTAGTAGACCATTAAGGGTTAATTGGTAGAAATTGTATGTAACGAAGATAAATAAAAGAGAATGTGCCATAGCTTTCAAACTTATAGGCATTTAAGAAAACATAATGCTTGACTACAGTAGTGCATATGTATGTATTTATATATATGTGTATGTGTATATGTATGTATATATATATATATATATGTATGTGCATGTGTATGTATATGTATATGTATATATATGTATGGATGTATCAATATGTATATATATATATATATATATATATGTATGTATCTGTTTGTATCTATATTGTTACGAGCGGCTGGTTTTTGAAGAGACGTTACGTATAACGTCTAAGTGCTTAAGAACCAGCTCACTTCTAGAAGCCACTGTAGGACTGAACTATCTGGTCAGGGCCTAGATAATTCGTAAGACTAGAAGTAAAGGTAACAAAGAAGATTCCAGGAAAGGAATATTAAACTAGCGATAAAACTAGTAAACGAAGTTATTAATGGAAAATATTTACAGGCAATCAACACAAAAGAGAATGGGCAGTAGGGTCAATGGGACCGTTACATGATTATAAGAATATGGAAATTATCGTTCAAATAAGAAACACAAGATACGTATACAATATGGTACTATCTAAGTACAAAGAGATCAGGAACATGCATCAGAATAAGTAATAAGTACAAATATAAGTATAAGTAATGCAATGTATATCAGACACGTAATGTAGGCAAAAAGGGTGATCACTTCACACCAATCGTCTCATGAATCTAAACCTTCTAGTTTTTATCAAGAGATCAATATGTGGGAATATGACGACGAGTGAGCGAATACCACCGCTTATATACCATTGGACCGGAAGCGGGATACTTCCGGTGAAGTGTGCGAGTGAGTGAAAGGAGGGGAGGAGGGTAAGTTAACACGTCAACATGGGTAGTTTTTAGGACCCTCGACTCGCTTGAACAATCTATTTATTTAGTAACTGTCAAATCTGTGCGCTCCGAACTATTCAGGATTTCGCTTGTCTGTTTGTTCTACAAGAGTGCGCACCTCTCTCCGCACGTAGGCAAGATTACATATAGTGGACGGGCGTTACTGCTTAACATTGTTACAATACATACATAGACAAGAAATGTGAACATAGTTATGTAATACAAAGGAACACAATTCTATAACATAATTACACATATGACGTAATATCTAATATTACGTTACAATATGTATGTACATATATACATATACAGGCATGGACTACATGTCTATGTAAATATATGTATATATGTATATGTATATGTATATGCATATGTATATGTATGTATGTATATATGTATTTATCTATATGTATCTATGTATGTATATATACATATGCATGTATGTACATGTATATGTAAGTATATATGTATGTATGTGTATATGTATGTGTATATGTATATGTATATGTATGTGTATATGTATATATTAATATTGATATGTATATTGTAACGTAATATTAGATATTACGTCATATGTGTAATTATGTTATAGAATTGTGTTCCTTTGTATTACATAACTATGTTCATATTTCTTGTCTATGTATGTATTGTAACAATGTTAAGCAGTAACGCCCGTCCACTATATGTAATCTTGACTACGTGCGGAGAAATGTGCGCACTCTTGTAGAACAAACAGACAAGCGAAATACTGAATAGTTCGGAGCGCACAGATTTGACAGTTACTAAATAAGTAGATTGTTCAAGCGAGTCGAGGGTCTTAAAACTACCCATGTTGACGTGTGTTAACTTACCCTCCCTCCCCCCTTTGCGCTCACCAGCACCCTTCACCGGAAGTATCCCGCTTCCGGTCCAATGGTATATAAGCGGTGGAAATCACTCACACCTTGTCATTTTCTCGCATATTGATCTCTTGATAAAAACTAGAAGTTTGGACTCATGAGACGATTGGTGTGAAGTGATCACCCTTTTTGCCTACATTACGTGTCTTACATACATTGCATTGCATTATACTTATATTTGTACTTATTACTTATTTTGATACATGTTCCTGATCTCTTTGTACTTAGTACCATATTGTATACGTATCTTGTGTTTCTTATTCGAACGATACTTTCCATATTCTTATAATCATGTAACGGTCCCATTGACCCAACTACCCATTCTCTTTTGTGTTGATTGCCTGTAAATATTTTTCCATAAGTATTAATAATTTCGTTTACTAGTTTTATCGCTAGTTTGATATTCCTTTCCTGGAATCTTCTTTGTTACCTTTACTTCTAGTCTTACGAATTATCTAGGCCCTGACCAGATAATTCAGTCCTACAGTGGCTTCTAGAAGTGAGCTGGTTCTTAAGCACTTATCCGTTATACGTAACGTCTCTTCACATAACCAGCCCGTCCCGTAACAATATGTATATCTATATGTATATGTATATGTGTATGTATATGTATATGTATATGTACATGTATTTGTATATGTATATTTGAATGTGTATGTGCACGTGTTATGTGCACGCATATGTGCATGCGTACGTGGATGGGTATGAGCACTTGTATGTGCATGCATACGTACACTGTACATTAATACGTACATGTATACAAAGAATTACAAAGGAAGAGTATGCCGACAGGAGACCTGACGGTTTGAGACCATTATTGCTTGTCTGATTCGCTTTCAGTGTGAAAATTTCGTCACTTTTATTGTTTTAAATTTCCTTTATAATCTTAAAGACCTGTATCAAATTACCCTGAGTCTACACTTTTTAGGAAAAATAGATTCATATGTTTTAGTCGAATTTCATATAATTTATTTCTGATATTTGAAATCAGTTTTGTGGCTCGTCGATGTACTTTTTCCAATCTGTCAATATCTTTAACGAGATTTGGTGACAATACGAAAACAGCATACTCCAAATGTGGACCAACTAACGATTTATATAGCTTGTTAAAGATGGATGGACGTTTAGAATAAAAAAAATAACGCGCAATCCGTCGTGAATCGGAAATACACTGCTCAGAAATTTGAGATAATTACTGATAATTACGCTAAGACCTTATCACTATTGACTTTTGTTAACGAATTTCCAAATATCTTGTAATCACACTTATTGTTATTTTCATCTGTGTGCATAACCTTACAATAACTTGGCTGAATTTCATTAGCCACTTTTTAGACCACAGCTGTAGTTTATCTAAATCTTATCGAATATCTAATTGGTTTAAGTGGTCATTTATATTATCAGCAATCTGGAGAAAATAGATTTCAGTCCTTGGTCTATATGATTTATGTGTACATATATACGTATATATATACGTACATGTATACGCACATGTACACGTGCAAATACACATACATGTACAAATATATATCACCCTTTATATTTGATATCACATCCAGATTTATCTACATTGTTGAGAAAACGGAGACTTGCTTCGTTAATATACAACATTTATTTTGCTCTCACAAGTTTATTGTTAAAGGTTGTCTACTATATCCAACTGCAAAAATGTCGCTGTTGCTCCACCATCATAGTTTTGCCTTTGCGATGCATCATGTATCAGCCTACGGAATTCTTTTGATTGTTTCATTTTGGTAGCCCGAGTACATATTGTAGCCAGTAGTACTTTAACTGCAGCTACTGATTATTTACTGCTGAATTATTTATATTTCTTCCTGACTGGTACCTGAAGCTGAAAATATGTTGTGATGATTTTTTTATTACTTATCTTTTGCTTTTCTGTCGATACAAATTTGTAGTGGTTATCTACTTGATTGCTATGCTTATGTCGTTCTTTTTTTCAGTCGTTCATATTTCGTATTTTCTCCATTGTCTTTAGTTGTTATTGTTTGGATCGTATTACATTCTGTAATCTTTTGTTTTTTTGAGAAAAATCCGACGTGAAACCATTTTGGAACAATTATGTTGAGACTAATAAGAAAGGAGAAACAAAAGAAAATGAACCCGAATGCTTAAAATTCCTTCCTTTTGTCTCTTATCCTTCCTTCACATCTAGACCCATCCTAACACCATCATCACACTTTATACAACTGACCACTTTCCTTATGCCCATAGTTGATCTTGTTTTCTCTTGAACGCACTTCCAAAATCTGTTACTATTTTAAGTCTTTCCTCAGAATCAGCCATAAACGCTTCAACAAGATCAACAAACAGCATCTACAGACCCACTCACCCATCAACTTCAAACCTCTGCCTTGCAATCAATCACGCGTTTACGACACTCACTTATCACCCCATTCACACACACTTTAGGGGATATCACACGATCCCAACGCAGCCCCATAATAACATCAGACCATTCCTTCTCTCTATTCCCGAGCTTCACACATTCCTACAACTTTTGTCAACACCTCTGACCACCTTCAATATACTTCTCTCTATTCCATATATCTGCAGTACACTCCAAAATGCCCACTTATACGCTTTGTCCTGGATCATGAAAGACCCCCCCAAATTTTTATTTTTGCTTAAAGACTTCTCTTTTCTTAAACACCAACACATTGTTTTCTTTATCAAGAATCACCCAATACAACTTCTTCCACTCGTTTGAGTATCTACATCTGTATTTCAGCCATTTTTTTTTACCTACCTATAACTTTGATTATTACGAAATGGAAATTTTTAGACACCCATCAACGACACTTGATGTACGTGTTTATTCTTTCCACAATAGCCCTCTAGGGACAATTAATTTTTGTATACTTTGTATATGTATATGTATATATATGTATATATATCTATATATATATATATATATATACACATAATGTATATATATATGTATATATGTATGCATATATATGTATGTATATCTATCTATCTATATATATATATATATATATACACATAATGTATATATATATGTATATATGTATGCATATATATGTATGTATAAATATGTATATATATATATATGTATATATATGTATATATATATGTGTATATATATGTACATGTATATAATATATATATACATATATATATATATATTATAGTATATGTATATATATATATATATATATATATATATATATATATGTATATATAAAGGATTACAAAGGCGGAGCATGCCGACAGGAGACCTTTTGGTCCATATCTAGGTCGGATGCGAAAAAATCATAATAATAATAAAATAATAAATGAAAACTATAATAATGTAAATAACAAATAAGATATATAAATAAATGCATAGGTATAGTTAAATAACAAACAAACAGGTAAATAGTAAATAATAATTTGACATATAACTAATAATAAATGAAAATCAAACAGACAAATGATAACAAAACAAAAACAAATAATATAACATAATTCATAATCATAACAGCATCTTGCTTAGGTGTTTATCTAAATGATTCTTAAAGCTTCGAACTGAACTACATTGCACTACCTGTGCAGGATGTTTATTCCATTCATTAACTACACGGTTGGCAAAGTTGTTTCTACCTACTTCCAAATTGAATCTATTTCCGGACAGTTTGAGACCATTGTTTCTTGTCTGATTCTCATTCAATGTGAAAATTTGGTCACTTTTGATGTTGTCAATTCCATTTAAAATCTTAAAGACCTGTATCAAGTCACCTCTGAGTCTACGCTTTTTTAGGGAAAACAGATTCATATGTTTTAGTCGATTTTCGTATGATTTATTTTTGATATTTGGAATCAGTTTTGTGGCTCGCCGTTGTTCTTTTTCCAGTCTGTCAATGTCTTTAATAAGATTCGGTGACCATACGGAAACAGCATATTCCAAATGTGGACGAACTAACGATTTATATAGCTTGTTAATGAGTGATGGACTTTTGAAATCAAAAGATCGCGCAATCAGTCCCAGAATCTTATTTGCTTTCTCAGAGGCTGAAATACACTGCTTGGATGATTTGAGGTCGTTACTGATAATTACGCCGAGATCTTTTTCACTATCCACTTTTGTTAACGAATTTCCAAATAACTTGTAATCGTACTTACTGTTATTTTTACCTATGTGCATTACCTTGCATTTACTTGTGTTAAATTTCATTAGCCACTTTTCAGACCATTGCTGTAATTGATCTAAATCTTCTTGAATATCTAATTGATTTGAGTGATTATTTGCCACTCCGCACAGTTTTGTATCATCAGCAAATTTGGAAACAGTAGATTTTAGTCCATGGTCTATATCATTTATATATACTATGAATAGAAGTGGCCCAAGAACGGAACCCTGAGGAACTCCACTTGTAACATTTTTCCATCTAGATGTTTTTCCATTTAAAACAACTCTCTGTTTTCGACAATTCAACCAATTACTAGTCCAACTTAATAGGCTACCACTTATTCCATGCAAAGCTAGTTTAGTAAGTAGTCTTTCGTGTGGGACGGTATCAAAAGCTTTTGCAAAGTCTAGATATATTAAATCTATATTGTTTCTTTTGTCATAATTCGAGATAACTTTGTTGTAGAATTCGAGTAAGTTAGTCACGCAAGAACGTTTCCGTCTGAAACCATGCTGTCTATCATTTATCAAACGGTTACTTTCTAAATGATGTTCGATAGCATCTCTGATGATAGTTTCCATTATTTTTCCTACGATTGAAGTCAAACTTATAGGCCTATAGTTATTTGGTTTCTTTTTGTCACCTTTTTTGAATATGGGAGTAACGTTAGCTAGCTTCCATTCTCTTGGGACATCTCCGGATGTGATGGATTTCTTGAAGATAATTTCTAATCGAACAACAATCTCATTTTTCATTTCCTTTAAGATTCTTGGAAGCCAACCGTCAGGCCCTGGTGTTTTATTACCTTTGAGTTTATCTATACACCTTTTAATTTTTTCTTTTGTTATATTTACCGTAGTGAGTAAGCTTACCCTACACTTTTCATAGGTTTCAGTTTGGAATTCACTTTGAGGTGTTTCGTTTACGAATACCGAGCTAAAATAATTGTTTAAGATATTACATTTAATTGTTTAAGATATTACATATTTCATTTGAATATTCAAGTTGACCATCAGCAGATGATAGTGGACCAATGTGATTACTAACAACCTTTTTATCTCTAATGTAACTATAGAATTCTTTGGGATTCTCTTTGGATTTATCAGCGATGTTCATTTCGTATTTCCGTTTTCTTTTTCTTATTGTCTTTTTTAAATCTCTTTGTATTGATACATAACTTTCATAGTCATTAGATGCACCCTAGCACTTATACTTCTTATAAGCCTGTCTCTTTTTAGCAATACTTTTTTCAATTTCTTTGTCGAGACAATTTGGGCGAGCATGATTTGGGGGACGTCTGTCCTGAAAAGGAATGTAAGTTTGAATCATCTTACTGAGCGTATTTTGAAATATTTCCCACATCTGATCTACAGGTCTTTCGTTTAATTTTGCCTCCCAATCTGTAAGCTGAAGCTCCTGACGTAGTCCTATGAACTGAGCTTTACTGAAATCGGGTGTTTTAGAAACACAAGTATCTATTCTAAAATTGTTTAGGAGTTTGAATCTAACTAAGTTGTGATCGCTGTTTGCAACAGATTCACCGACTTCTACATCAGCTACCATGCTTTCGCGGCTAGTGATAAAAAAATCGAGTAAGTCTCCATATCTTGTGGGCTCTTTTACATGCTAAATTAAGTAATTGTCACCAAGAAAATCAATCAAGCGACTACCCATATGGCCATGTTCAAGGTTCATCCAATCAAGGGTCATCCAATATATATATATATATATAAATATATATACAAATATATATATATATAAACATATAAACATAAAAAATATATATATATAAATCACACACACACACACACACACACACACACACACACACACACACACACACACACACACACACACACACACACACACACACACACACACACCAAATATATATAAATATATATATGTATATATGTATATGTATATTATACATATGTATATGTATATATATATATATATGTATATTATGCATATGTATATGTATATATATATATGTATATGTATATATATACATATATATATGTATATATATAAATATATGTGTATATACAAATGTATATATATATATATATATATATATATATATATATATATATGTGTATATCTATATATATACATATATATATACATATATATATATATATATATATATATATATATATATATATATATATACACATTATTTTTTTTTAGGGGGGGGAGAGAAGCTGAAGAGCAACCTCGCCGTTACGGATATCTACGAAGTACGAACAACTTCCGACGAGGAACGACCTCGGCGCCCTCAGGATGGCCAGACGTCCACTCCATGCCTCTGCTCATCAAGGCCCCGTTAAGCGAAATTGTCAAGGACGTGGAAGTCCTTCGACAGGAGTGGAGGAGACACCGGTCTTTCCTGGAGGAGCAAAGGACCCTCGTGAAGGCCAAGCTGGAGGCCGAGCGTCTTCAGCGGGAGGAGCTCCTCCACGAGATCGAGGAGGCTCGGAGGGCCAAGGCCAAGCTCCTGGCGGAGAAGAACGCCCTCATCGCCCAGCTCAAGAGGAACCAAAGGCGAAGGGCTAAGTGCCACAAAGGAAAATTTTGATGGGATGTCAACAATACGAGGATTGCATTGAGTATTGGAAATCCCATAGCCCATTTACATTCGGCGGCCCACAAAGAAATTCTATGATGGAATATCATCGATACGAGGATTAAATTCAGTATTGAAATTTCTTAAACATTCACGTTCAGCCCACGAGGAAACTGCAATGGAATGTCATAAATACGAAGATTGAATTGAGTATTGACATTCCATAACTATTTATTTGCAGCCCACAAAGAAACTATGATGGAATATCACCAATACTAGTATTGAATTGAGTATTGAAATTCCAGAAAAAATTATGTTCAGCCCACAAAAACTATGATGGAATATCAACAATACAAGGATTAAATTGAGTATTGAAATTCCATAACCATTTATCATTCAGTCCACAAAGAAAATATGATAGAATATCATCAATACGAGGATTGAATTGAGTATTGAAATTCCATAAACATTCATGTTCAGCCCAAAAAGAAAGTCTATGATGGGATGTCATCAGTACGAGGATTACATTGAGTATTGAAATTCCATAACCATTCATGTTCAGCCCACAAAGAAATCTTATGATGGAATATCAATAATGCGAGGATTGAATTGAGTATTGGAATTCCATAAGCATTTATGATTCAGCCCACAAAGAAAGCCTATGACAGGGTTTCATTAATATGAGGATTTTATTGAGTATTGAAAGCTACAGAAGTTTCACAGCCCTTAGGCTTCTGAATCCAAGCACATTTGAGTGTGTGTGTGTATTATCATTTTACATGTTTATTCCCTACATGTGTATATTTGGTTATGCTGAGCCGGATGTATTTATTCAGACGTGTTTTACGGGAAAAATCGCGATCATTGCAACCTCGACTCCATTTGAGACCACTTGGAGATCCGTTCTGGCTGACGCCGAGTGATTTCGTTCATGTCCGTTCAGAAATTCCTCTCAGCTGACTCGAGTCGTGTGGTGTCTGCCAGGATCTATCCTTCTATATACCAAGAGCTTTTTCCCCCATGGGAGGGGGTAGCCAAGTCAAAGGCACGTACCAATTCCCACCCATTCCACTCCCATTCGTAAAGTTGCTGCAGTGTGGAATCCAGTTTTGTGTTTCAATCAACTGAGTTATCAGTATGTGTGTGCATGAAAGATTAAAAGGACATACTACAAGTGGTGAGCATTTCGTAAGAATACAACTGGTCATTATCTTTAGTTATGTTTAGAATTGATTATATATCGGTAATAGATGTCTTATATATATATATATATATATATATATATATATATATATACATATACATATATATATATTTGTATATATATACACATACATATATATTCATATATATATACACATATGTATATATATATATATATATATATATATGTATATATATATATATATACAAACATATAAACACCTTCGTTTTGATTGCAGAATTTTATCTATTTGTAATCTTGCACCTCTGCAATTTTCTTTCCTTGTTTGAACCTCTCTATCACGTCGCTTGCTTCTTCCCCACCATCCATCCACTCACAGACTGAAACCTTTCTCCTCGGGTCCTTGTAGCGCATTCTTTTTCATTTCAGATTTTCTTTAAATCACTTTTGTTGTTGTCTTTATTCTTTTTTTTTATACATTCAATTTTCAATTGAACCTCACTTTTTTCCGATTCCTTTACTTTCATCATTTATTCTGAACCTTTTGCTTGTGTTCTCCATCGTATCATATTTGTTCCATCTGACGTAGCAGTCTCCTGTTCATCCTTTCAAAATCTGTGGCGATCCACAGAGTTCTATGCTATGGACACATATATATACATATATATATATATATATATATATATACATATACATATATATATATTTGTATACGTATATATATATATATATATCACAACTAACACCACAGTCGGACGAAAGAAAAAGTTGCGTAAGCGGAACTATATATTTCGATTGCTACCTGCAATCCTCTTCAGTAGTACAAAGTGGCAGGGAGGAGGCTATCTTAAGTAGCAACCTCTTACAAAAGAAAGGGAACATGAGAAAATAAAGAACATCACTGCCCCAACCCTAGTTGACCTGAGGCTGACACGAGGTCGGGTCAGGGGGAGGGGGAGGAAGCTTATTGACAATATTTTTGGTGACGAATAGTCCTGAAATGATGTCTGGGGTCCATTGACCCTTGGAAATATTCATCGTGGGCAGATAATTAATTAATGTTGATTCCACCATTTTCCTTCTGAACCCACACCCTGATTTATAAATGAGATCAGATTTCTCCCAGTCCATCCGGTGATTAAATTTATTAACGTGTTGAAACACTGCTGAATTTATTTGGCCATATCTAATCGACCTTTTGTGTTCATTTAATCTTGTCGGTAGGTCTCTCCCTGTCTGGTCAATGTATGAAAGATTACAATCTTGACATGGAAGGGAGTAAACACCTGGGATATGTTCTTCCTTCAACCTCTGGTGAACATTAACAACTTTTTTATTAATAGTATTAGGGTAGTTATGAATTAAATTTACTTTCTCTTTGGGAAGAAACTTGGACAATTGACTGATGGACTCTGAAAAGGGGATGACTAGGGAATTTTGTCTCTCTTTCTTTGACTTAGTGGAAGGGTGTACATATATATATATATATATATATGTACATATATATATATTCGTAAATAGCTGGAGTCCAGGAACCATTATTATGGGAGAAAGCATACGCTGGACTCGACGTTCGTCAATTTATTCCGACGTTTCGAACCCTGTCCGGGGTTCGTCTTCAGGGTAATACAGTGGTAGCAATGGAAATGTACATAAATAAGGGGAATTTGGTACACTGGGACAGGTCTCCACAGTAACCGTTATAATCCGACGCAGTTAAACCAAATCAAAAACACAAATGAGAAACAAATATAAATAAAACTATAAAATAACAGGTGCAATACTTCCTTGAAAACATTCACCGAGTTTACCATAGAAAAATATGTATATATATATAAAGAAAATACAGTGAAAGTTGTAAGGATTCACCCCGCTACCGATGGGTCGCACCACTGTGCACTCCCGTGGAACAAATGTCCCGCGTAGCATGTATATCACGAATAAAAGGAATCGGAACAAGAACACAAAATCCATCAATATCATAAACATACAAAAAGGAAGAGTACACATTGAAATAAATAAGAAAAGCAGTATGAAAAAAAAAAAAAAAAATGCCCCCCTAAGATTGGGCATAAAGGCTGTACGACGTGGCATGCCACAACGATACGCGGAACAAAAGTCATGTAACGCATGCCACCACCGTTAGTAAATTTCATAAATAAATAAAATTACATACATAAAAATGAAAATAAAATGGAATGATACAAAACACATCAAGAAACACACTACCGTCATGTCGAAACAAAAACAAATAAAACACACAACATAAACATATTAAGAAGTAAGCTTCTTCTCCAGCCTATCCTTCGCCCCCTTATAAATTGGGTTTAAAGTGATGCACCTATTGACACTATTATCATCACTTGACCAAGCTTCCAAGAATAACCTGGTGCTTTTTCCACTACCTCCGTATTTCACTTCCGCGTTTTGCCAGTCCATTTCGTGTCCCGTTTCCTCGCAGTGTCTTGAGACGGCCGAACTCATGTCCTTTCTACTGACAGCCCTCTGGTGTTCTATCAGTCTTGTCGCCAATTTCTTGCTCGTTTCCCCAACATAATGTGTCTCGCAGTCCTGTCATCCGGCCACCCACAAAAGAAGTGTGATTAAGACTCTGTGGTCTAGGGTGGAAAAGGTGTGTTCCACGGAAGATAGCAAGAAGAAGGAGAGGAGTCACCTGAAGAACGTATTTAGGGACAACGGCTACCCGAACTCGGTGGTAAAAAGGTGGACGGCACGACAACAGAGGGGAAGGATGGACGACAGACGACCGGACGCGACGCGGGTCACGGTCCCTTACTTGAAAGGGGCTTCTGAGGTAGCGGCCAGACTGCTAAGGAAACACGGTGTTGAAATAGCACACAAACCGAGGAACACTCTACATAGGGCCCTGACCAAAATTAAGGACACTGTGAGCCAAACGGACCGAATAAGGGTGGTTTACGATATTAGGTGCAAGGACTGCGAGACACATTATGTTGGGGAAACGAGCAAGAAATTGGCGACAAGACTGATAGAACACCAGAGGGCTGTCAGTAGAAAGGACATGAGTTCGGCCGTCTCAAGACACTGCGAGGAAACGGGACACGAAATGGACTGGCAAAACGCGGAAGTGAAATACGGAGGTAGTGGAAAAAGCACCAGGTTATTCTTGGAAGCTTGGTCAAGTGATGATAATAGTGTCAATAGGTGCATCACTTTAAACCCAATTTATAAGGGGGCGAAGGATAGGCTGGAGAAGAAGCTTACTTCTTAATATGTTTATGTTGTGTGTTTTATTTGTTTTTGTTTCGACATGACGGTAGTGTGTTTCTTGATGTGTTTTGTATCATTCCATTCCATTTTATTTTCATTTTTATGAATGTAATTTTATTTATTTATGAAATTTACTAACGGTGGTGGCATGCGTTACATGACTTTTGTTCCGCGTATCGTTGTGGCATGCCACGTCGTACAGCCTTTATGCCCAATCTTGGGGGGGCATTTTTTTTTTTTTTTTTTTTCATACTTCTTTTCTTATTTATTTCAATGTGTACTCTTCCTTTTTGTATGTTTATGATATTGATGGATTTTGTGTTCTTGTTCCGATTCCTTTTATTCGTGATATACATGCTACGCGGGACATTTGTTCCACGGGAGTGCACAGTGGTGCGACCCATCGGTAGCGGGGTGAATCCTTACAACTTTCACTGTATTTTCTTTATATATATATACATATTTTTCTATGGTAAACTCGGTGAATGTTTTCAAGGAAGTATTGCACCTGTTATTTTATAGTTTTATTTATATTTGTTTCTCATTTGTGTTTTTGATTTGGTTTAACTGCGTCGGATTATAACGGTTACTGTGGAGACCTGTCCCAGTGTACCAAATTCCCCTTATTTATGTACATTTCCATTGCTACCACTGTATTACCCTGAAGACGAACCCCGGACAGGGTTCGAAACGTCGGAATAAATTGACGAACGTCGAGTCCAGCGTATGCTTTCTCCCATAATATATATATATATATATATATATATATATATATATATATGTATATATATGTATATATATATATGTATATATATGTATATATATGTATATGTATATAGATATATATAGATATATATAGAAGAGAGAAGGAGTTTGAATGTGTTTGAGATGAGGTGTCTGAGAAGTATGACGGGGTTACTAGGCTAGATAGAGTGAGAAATGAGGAGATGAGGAGAAGAACGGGGGTGGAAAGGGAGTTGGGAGACAGGGTTGATGAAAGAGTATTAGGATGGTTTGGACATATGTAAAGAATGAGTGAAGAAAGACTAGTAAAGGAGGTATGGAAGGCAGATGTAGAGGGAGTGAAGATGAGGGGACGTCCTAATTTGAGGTGGATGGATAGGGTGAAGGGGGCTTTGGGGAAGAGGGGAATGTCTGTTGAGGAAGGACGGGAGACGACAGAAGACAGGGGCGAATGGAGAATGGTTGTATATGGATGATGTTGTGATGCATGAGGTGGAATGGGCGGGGGGATGGGAGGTGAGGTAGTATGTGTAAGCAAAATTTGATGCAGTCCGAAGGGATTTCTCCCTGTCTTCTCCTTTTATGCAATGGGGGGACGGAGGGGGGGGGTCGCCGATTTAATGAAGCGGCCTTGCTGTGAATGTGCTGTGTCATGCGACACTGCTTCTAACCCAGGGCAGTGGACAAAGGGCAGGGATGACCCGTCATCCAGGAGGTGCTCAGATAAGAGGGAGGGTGGGAGGGGTGTGGAGTGTATTATGGCATGGAATGGATGGAAATGATTTTATGCCTTTCCCTTTTTGGCTACCTCCCTGGTAAGGGGGAAAAAGCCTTAGTATATGTATGTATGATGATGTGTGTGTGTATATATATATATGTATATAGATATATATATATATGTTATATATATGTATATATATACTGTATATATATTTATATATATATATATATGTATATATATATGTATATATATACATATATATATATATATATATGTATATATATATGTATATATATATATATGTATATATATATTTATATATATATGTTCATACATATATATGTTCATATATATATATATATATACACACATATATATATATTTATATATATAAATATATAAAGTGTACATATATATATATATATATATATATATATATATATATATAATTATATATGTATATATACATATATATATATATATATATATATTTATATATGTATATATACATATATATATATATATATATATTTAAACGTATATGCATATATACATATATATATATATATACATATGTATATATAAATATATATATACGTATATATATATATATATATATATATATTTCTAAATAGAAATGTAGTAGCACATTTGTAAATAACACACAGGAACTCACAGTCGGAGAAAGAATAAACTTCGAATAAAGAATAATCCTATATTTCGGCTATCAACTGTAGCCCTCTTCAGGAAAGTACCTATATACGTATATATATATATATATATATATATATATATATACACATATATATATATATATATATACACATATATACATATATATACTTATATATACATATATATATATATATATACGTATATATACTTATATATACATATATATTAATATATATATATATATATATATATATATATACTGTATGTATATACATACATATATATATATATATATACATATTATATATATATATATATATATATATATATATATATATATATATGTATGTATGTATGTATGAGAAAGTGATAGGTGGGGAAAGGTAAACGAAGATGGGCTCTAAATAGAGATCGAAACGTTAGGACAATAAATGTATTCTTAGCCCATCTTCGTTTTCCTTTCTCCACCTACAGTATCACTCATTTGTCTCAAACAATTTTAAATATATATATATATGTACAAACACCTTTGTTTTAATTGTAGATTTTTATCTATTTGTAATCGTGCACTTCTGCAAATTTCTTTCCTTGTTTGAACCTCTCTATCTATTACGTCGCTTGCTTTTTCCCCACCATCCAGCCACTCACAGCCTGAAACTTTTCTCCTCGTGTCCTTGTGGCGCATTCTTTTTAATTTCAGATTTTCTCTCGATCTCTTTCGTTGTCTTCATTCTTTTTTATTTCTTCTACATTTACTTTTCAATTGAACCTCACCTTTTTTCCAATTCTTTTACTTTCATCATTCATTCTGAATTCTTTCCTATTGTTCTCCATCGTATCATATTTGTTCCATCCGACGTAGCAGTCTTTGATTCATCCTTTCACGAAGAGGACGCCTAAGGACCCGACTCGGTTGACAAAATTTGGGGTGATCCACAGAGCTCTATGCCATGGATTTCGAAAACCGACAAGTCTGGTATTGCGAAGTCTGGTCCAAAAGGAGGCAAGAAGAGGAGGAGGAGGAGGTGAAAGAAGAGGAAGAGGAGGAGGAGGAACAGGAGGAAAAGAAAGAGGAGGAGGAACATGAGCAGGAGATGGAGGAGGAAAAGCGAAGGAGGGAGGGAGGGAGGAGGAGGAGGAGGAGAAGAGAAGGAGGCAGGGAGGGAGGAGGAACATGAGCAGGAGATGAAGGAGGAGGAGAAGAGAAGGAGGCAGGGAGGGAGGAGGAGAAGAGAAGGAGGCAGGGAGGGAAGGAGGAGGAGGAGGAGGAGAAAGGAGGAACAGAGGTAGGAGGAAGGGGAAACCCAGAGTGACGAAGTCCTCTTCCTCCTCAGAGGTCCTCCTTGGCGTGACGTCAAGTAACTTCGGGTGTGGCGTCCAGGAGTGAGGACCTCCCGGAAGGAGGAGGAGTGAGCGAGAAGGAAGAGGCATGGAGGAGGAGGAGGAGGAGGAGGGAAAGGTGAGTAAGAGGTAAGAGGTTTGAAGGAGGCGGTTGGAGGAAGAGGAGGAGGAGGAGGGAGAGGTGAGTAAGAGGTAAGAGGTTTGAAGGAGGAAGAGGAGGAGGAGGAGAGAGAGGTGAACGAGAGGGAAGAGGCGAATGGAGGAGGAGGAGGCGGAGGAGGGAGAGGTGAGTGAGAGGTAAGAGGTTTGAAGGAGACGGCAGGAGGAAGAGGAGGAGGCGGAGGAGGAGGAGGAGGAGGAGGAAGGAGAGGGGAGTGGGCGTTAAGAGGAGGAAGAGTAGGAATGTAACATTACGAGGCTGTTACTTGTGCTTTGGTGCCGGGGGAGTGAAGGAGACTCGAGTGAGTTTGGTGTCTTTATTCTGGTTAGCGCGAGTGTCGACCTAGGCTAGGTCGACGCGGGCAGTGCTCGGAGCCCTGCCCTAACCGCAAAAGTGACCGCAAAGTGACCTGAGTCGCGCATCGCGTGTGACGAGTACAGAAATGAACTGGGCTGAACACCAAAACCTGGCATCCTTGTATACGCACCCTGCGTACGCTAAGGTAGCAAACGACCCATCCTGACCGAAACATGGCTCGGCAGGGCCTAGGTTGTGCTTTCATAAGGATACAAATGCCTCTAGTAGAGGCGTAATATGGACTTAACCCACATAAATATAATACAAGGCCGAAGGCCAGCTGTTTCTACAACACATATACATTCCTTGTCCGTCCCGTTTCTGCAGCGGCGATGCTGTAAGCCAAAATCCCGTAGAAGTACATGTGGGGGACTCTGTTCACCACAGTATGAGGAGGAGGAGGAGAGTTCGTGGGGTGGGGCAGAGGCAGGAGGGAGGAAAGGTGAATGAGAGGTAATCAGCTCGAGAGAAACTGTTGGAGGAAGAGGAGAAAGAGGAGGAAGAGGAAGAGGAGGAGGAGGAAGCTGCTATCGAATGAACAGAATATTCTAGTATGATTAAGTACATAACCTTGTAATCTTGTGAGTTAATCTCCATGTTGAAATAGTTAACTGAGAGTTAACTGAAGAGATCTAAAGCTTTGAGAGCGGGAGAGGGTTGGGTTGACATAAACATGAATCTTATGCGGCGCTGTTTAAGACAACCAGCTATGAATTATAACGATGATTAGATAAGTAAATAAATAAATAAAGGAATAGATAAATTAAAAATAGAATATTTGGAAATGTTTCAAAGAAGAAAATGAATAATAGGTAAATAAATAAATAAATGAAAATATATATAGAATTATTGGCATAAACATGAATCTTATGCCGGGCTGTTTGAGACAGCCAGCTAAGAAGAATAACGGTGAATAGATAAATAAATAAAGGAATAGAATTAAAAATAGAATATCTGGAACTGTTTCAAAGAAGAAAATGAATAATAGATAGATAAATAAATAAACAAATGAAAAAATATATAGAATTATTGGCATAGACATTAATCTTATGCGGTGCTGTTTATGTATCGTTCACTAGGTACGGGGTACTGGTATATGTAGATTCGTATTAAGTTTATACCATTTTATTCAAAGCTTTCAGGTTTTGCAGTTATGGTATATACACTGTCAACTGTTAAACAGAACGATACATTAATGTGGTTACATATATATAACTGTTTATCACACCACTTCTTGTTGCACAACACCTGTCATCGTCCCAAACTGGTCTCTCCGGCCACCTCTCCTGGTGGTCATTCGCCGGAAGTGATAATCTCAGCATTTATGACGCGTCATGCTCGCATAATCTTTAGTGTTTTATTTGAGCAAGATCACGGTCATCTCCTAAGGTTAGTATCCTGGGATTACAGGGTGTGATTTACTTAATAACTAAATATGTATATATATATCCAGGGGGGATCGTCAATATACTTAATTTGTGTTTTGTGTTTGTTTGGTTACTCAGATGTTCATGTGCGTTCGTATGTCTGTTTGGTGGTCGAGTTGTTGTTGCAGACCCGAAGGTTGCTGACTTAGTTCTTAGTCAGCTAGAAGGGCCGGACATTGAGTGGGTGAGTGAGTGAGGGAGTGAGTGAGTGGTGTGAACGAGTGATATTACTCATCATGTATATGGTGGCGTATACATATCGCTCTCCCCCTGGGGTTAGGTGGCTCCCGGCACCTAGGGTACATGGTTTACAAAAGTATTTATATGGGTAATATATCGATAAATTTTTTTCAGAGACACAAAATCCTGTGGGATTAAAAATGTGCAGATGGGGGGGGTGTTGTTGAAGTGAATCTGAGGTCCCAAGGGGGATCATGAACTGTAATTAAGGGGTAGCGATGTTGTGTCTCAGAAGTGTAACGTTGTGTCTCACCAGATTACATGTTATATTGGATTTCACATACACTGTTTAATTCACTTTCTAAATGTTATGGTTTTTATGGTTTAACACTATCACTGTTGGGGGTGTTATTTTCTAAACACTGTTCTATGGTCAGTTTGGTGTGTCACATTGCACTTGTTTTATTTCATAGTATGGATATATAGTTTCTGTAAGAATGTTTATGGTATTTAAGATATTGGGTGAGACACAAGAATAAACTTAATCTAGGTTTACAACAATTTGGGTATGGAGGTGGAAAGGTTTTGGAAGGTGTTACTTCATGCAACAGAATATGATTATTATTATTAGTATAAAGAGAATGATTAAGAGGGAAAGGGCTGTGGAGGTATATGGAAGAATCCTATGATGTAAGTCGAATGAGTCCATGTCAAAAGTAGTCGATGTTTAAGGTGGGTAATTAATGATGTATTTACTTTTGGAGGATGAAGGTTATGTCTCAGTGATTTAGGATATATTTATCTGACTCTCGCTAAGGTTATATTGGATGGAAGGAAGTAGAGAAGTTTCGATAGATATGTGGAAAAGAGTTCTTATTGGAAATGGGCCATTTTAACCTCCACTGATAGATACATGACGTCCTGCATCTTCAGGGGCGAGAGCTAGAGTGCATGTTTAGTTGCGTCGACGCAGAGTCATGGGATGAGACTTGCGTTTTGGTGATTGGTGTGTGTCTGTGATAGGTGGGTTGTGGATGGGAGGTGAGATTGGGTCGAGGTTCAGTTTGACCTTTCTCAACTTCTCTCCATGTATGGTGAAGGTGGTGTGATCGGAAGGATCTGTTAGTAGGAAAACATTGTTAGGGAGTGAACTTGTGACTATGAAGGGGCCTAGGAATTTGGGTTTGAGTTTGTTTGTTCTACCTGAGTCTTTTACCATGACTGTGTCGCCAAGTGCTATGTCAAGTGGAATTGACCGTTTGTGTTGTTTTGTCTTTGTCTTTTCCTGGGCTTCTTTCAGGTTTGCTCTAACTTTTTTGTAAATTGTTTGCATACCTCTTTTGATGCAGTGTGCGAGGTTATCTAGGTTGTATAAGGGTGTGGGGGGGGGGTTGGTTGAATATTTGGTAGGGTAGGCGCATTGGTTTGCCGAAAATGATCTCATGTGGGGACATCTTTGTTGCGGAATTTACTGTGCTATTTATGCTGGCTTGTACCTGTGGTAGCCAATCTTCCCAACTGTCCATGAGGTCATTGACCAATGGTCTGAGAATCTCTAGGACCTTGCGATTTGTTCGCTCAGTCAGACCGTTTCCCTGGGGGTGGTATGCAGTGGCAAATGTTTGGTCAATGTTGTAGAGGTGTGCTATTTCGCGCATCACCTCATTTTTGAATTCTGAGCCATTGTCAGATAACATTTTGTGTGGTATGTTGTATCTACAAAAGATATTGTTGACTAGGGCTTTGGCTACAGTCTCTGCTGTTTTGTTTTGGAGTGGTATTAAGATTGTGTATTTAGTAAAATAATCTACTGCTGTGAGTACATAATTGGAACCTTGATGGCTCGTTGGCATTTTCAGTAGGTCAATGCCAAGTGTTTCCCATGGCTCAGCAGGGAGTGGGATGTCTTTAATGTGGATTTGTTTCGGGTCAGGGCCTCTGAATTGGTTACAAGTTACACAAGAATCTATGTGTGTGGTTATATCTCTTTTCATGTTAAGCCAGTAGTATGTGTGTCTAGCAGTGTTTAGTGTCTTATCTCTGCCCGAGTGGCCTCCCATTGCACTGTCGTGCAATATGTGTAGGAGCTTGGGGACTAGGGCTTTGGGAATAACAGTCACCTCTCTTGTATTAATGGTTCTCCTTATGACTCCGTCGACCAGATTGAGTTCCTCAATAGGGACAGGTGGTCGGGAGTGTAAGGGGGTTTGTGAAATGAGATGCTGTTTTATTGGAGACCATATTGGGTCTCTGTCAGTTTCATCTCTGAGTTCTTGCATAGGTATGCATGTGGTTTGGGTTATGGGGGTGATGTGAGTTTGTCTGCTCAAGCAGTCTGCCACTACGTTAGCTTTCCCAGCTAAGTATACGATCATGGGATCGTAATCAAGGAGAGTTGTTTTCCATCTAGCAACTCTCCCATGTAAGTCTTTGGAGTTAAAAAGATAGACTAGGGGTTGGTGGTCTGTTAGTATGGTAATCTTGTAGCCTAAAATGAGGTATTTAAAGTGTTTTAGTGCCCAGATGATTGCAAGTCCTTCTTTGTGTATAGTTGAGTAGTTATTTTCAGTTTTGCTTAGGACTCTGCTTGCGTAGGCTATGGCGTGTTCTTTGCCATTGTCATCTTTCTGTTGTAGGACTGCGCCTATTCCTTTAGAGGAGGCGTCTGTGTAAAGAAAGAATTCTTTCTTCATGTCAGGGAAAACTAGTACAGGGGCTGTGGTGAGTGCGTGTTTGAGAGTGTCGAAACTTTGCTGTTCTGCTTCTGACCATTGAAATGGCTCGCCTTTCCTTGTGAATTTGGTCAGAGGGGAAGCAATATCAGCAAAGTTTCTTATAAAGTGTCTGTAATAGGAGGCTAACCCAATGAAACTTCTTGTTTCATTAGCGTTTCTGGGGGTTGGGAAATTGTTTATCGTATCTATTTTATCTGTGGTTGTGTGAATCCCTTTTGCATCCACTTTATGGCCTAGGAAGATGAGTTCCTTCATGAGGAATCTACATTTCTTTAATTGAATCTTTAATCCCGTATTTTTGAGACGTTTGATGACAATCTCTAAAGTGTTAAGGTGGTCTCTTTCTGTGGGACTATATATAATGAGGTCGTCTAAATAGACGAATAATGAGATTCCTATCATGTCACTGAAAATGCGGGTCATCAACCTTTGTTGGGTTGAGGGGGCATTCTTAAGGCCAAAGGGCATACGCTGAAAATGGAAATGCCCTTTATCGGTGGAGAATGCAGTTACGGGTTTTGATTCCTCTGTTAGTTCGACCTGCCAGAAGGCTGACTTGAGGTCTATTGTAGAAAAAAACAGAGTTCCCGTTGCCAATGCATTGTAGTACTTCTTGCATGGCGGGGAGGGGGTGCGGGTCAGATTGAGTTAGGTTTTTTACTTTTCTGAAGTCAACAACAGGGCGTAAGGTTCCGTCTTTCTTAGGGACCAAAAAGAGGGGACTGTTCCATGGGGAGTCTGAATGGGAAATTACGCCTTGGTGTATCATCTATTGTACACTGTCATTGACTTGGGATTTCCTACTGTGGGGTATACGGTAAGCGGGGGGTGTATGAAGGGGTGGTGTTTGGGGGAATTTGGATGTGATGTTTGATTATATCACATTTGCCTAGTGGTTCGCCTTCTAAGGCGACAGCTGATCTATTCCTCTGTAGGAGAGCTAATAGCTCGTTATGACTTTCTCCGTCGGCTGATGTCGTGATTTGGTCTGGGGGAATAGGGGGAAGGGGTTGTGTTGGTCTTACTTGGTTGATGTGTTGCGGCAGTGGTTCCTGGATAGGGGAATTATGGAGATGGACTGCGCAGATGTTTGTATTCTTCCTGATTTTACGGTGTTGGTCTGATATGTTTGTTAACATAGCTAGTGTATGTTTATTTTCTGATATTGTGTCCCAGGAGGACTCAATGGTTATGTTGTTAATCCTGGACGTGTCTGAGTCGATTATGACGTCCTGATGGTCTATTGCACCGGGTATGTATAGTGGGACTGTTATTGAATGTCTAGGGGGTATGATGACTGTGTTAGACATCAGTGCCTTTGAGGTGACATAAGGGGGTGGTCGGAAGGAATAGCTGTTAGTGGGATTGGGAGTATTGAAGGAAGGTAGACATGAGAGATGTTGTGTGTCTGAGTCGGGTGTCTCAGGAACTGTTGACTCATTATTTACATCTCGGAAGGAGATTTTGTTAGTCTCAAAGTCTATCTTAGTTATACCTTGTTGATCAAGACTCCATTCATCAGCTATGTGGAAAGGTGTGAAACCTACCTTAGAATTATTGACTTCAATGTTTAAGTCTATGGTGTCGTGTAGAGAAATTGTGCTCCCTTCTATTAGGAGTCCTTCCATATTGGAAAATTGAATTTGGGGTGGGTCATTTAATGCTTCATACAGAGCTCTTGGGATGATGTTCAGGTTTGTTCCTGTATCAACCATCATGTCAACTTTAAGTTGACCTAGACTCACTTCTAGGGTGAGGTATTTGTGTTGTGTATGAGATATTCCTATGGTGGTTTGGTGCGTGAGGCTGGTACACGTTCCCCCAATCGTTGTTGAGTATTGCGTGTCGTGTGGGAGGGAGCTGTTTGTCGAGGGGTGGTGAATGGTTTGTTAGTTCTCTGATTTGGTTGTTGTTGTGTTTTCTGTAGGTAACACTCTTTGTTGGAGTGAGTTGATGTTTGGTGTAGGTTGCAGTATTTGATTGGATGTGTTGGTGTAGGTAGGAGTGGGTGTTTAAAGGGGGGTGGAACTTGTTTGTTTTGATTCTGAACTTGACACTGAGCATTCGTATGTGAGGTAGTAGCATGCACTGAGCAAGGGATGGGGTGGTGTTGTACCTGTGGGTGTTGTTTTTGCTGTGTCCAACACTGGGCATCTGTGTGGGAAATGGTTCCATGAACTGAGCAAGGAATAGGGTGGTGTTGTACCTGCGTGTGTTGCTTTTGCTGTGTCCAACACTGGGCATCGGTGTGGGAGATGGTTCCATGAACTGAGCAAGGGATAGGGTGGTGTTGTACTTGCGTGTGTTGTTTTTGATTGGTGGGAGGGGGTTGCTGTGAGTGAAGGCTATTTAGTCTGGGGAGATGGTTGGGGGTATCTAAGGATACATTGCAAGCATTCATGATATCTAAGATATAGGTATAAGCTAGAGGATTTCTAGTGTCTAGTTCCCTTTTGGAGGCTTCCTTTAAACACTTGGGAGGGAGTTGGGAGAGATAGGAAGCTATTTCAAGGAATGTTAGTAAGTGTCTTGTTGGCATTACATTTTGACCAAATTGGTCAGTGTGAGTCCAAGGAGAGTTATTCTTTAGGTCTTCTCTGACCTCTTTCATTCCGTTTGCAACAAAATCCATCATATTAGTAATGGAGTGTGGTTGGACTCTAGTGTTATTGAGGAAGGTGATGAGGAAGGAAATGTTATTAGGTTGTTTGTTATGAAAGACCTTAAGAAGGTGGCGTTTATATTCCTGATATGTGATTCCACATGCAACTAAGCTGTCTAGCATCCTTGCCTTTGAACGGCAAATGTCAGATGGGTTTATTTTCTAACGGCACAAATTTATTTTATCTGTCTCCGAGTATTGGGGGTTCTTGGAGAAGAACAGGTCACATGCTGTCAAGAAATCTGTAATGGATAGTCCACTATCTTGGGAAACCATCTAAGAATGATGATAACGAATAAGTAAATAAATAAATGAAAAAATTAAAAATATGTGGAAATATTTCAAAGAAGAAAATGAACAATAAATAGATAAATAAACAAATCAAATATGTATGTATGTATATATATATATATATATATATATATATGTATATATATATATATATGTATATATATATATATATATATATATATATATATATATATATATATATATATATATATATATATAATTATTGGCTCAAAATTTGAAGCGAAGACAAATGTTGATTTGACCCAAAAGAGAAGAGAAAAAAGGAACCGAATTCTTATGAAATTCTCATGAGTTTATTTGAGGAAACAATACAAACAACTTGTAGAAATTGTGTTTAAGCGAAAAAAATTATGTATATAATATATCAACTGATCTGAGATTGAGGAAATGCATTAAAAAGAAAGAAAAAAAGATATCCACTTTCATCATAAAAGACAAACGAAAAGAGGTTCCCCTCTGGCATAGAGTGGAAGAAAACGGAATGTCATGCATAGCAATGTGAACAAGTAATCATAGAAAAATGGACCGCGCGGCGTATTGGTCAGTGGGCGCCATATATATATATATATATGAATATTTTCTAATTTATTTATTCATTTTCAATTTTTATTTTCATTGTTTATATTATTTTATTTTTCTTATTACCTTCTTATTAATTTTATTCTATTATTATTATAATTTTATTATTATGATTATTATTATTATCATTATTGTTATTTTTATTATTATGATTATTATTATTATTATTGTTATTTTTATTATTATGATTATTATTATTATTTTTTCTATTTATCTATTTTTTTATGTACTTGATTCTTCCTTGGGACGCACGCACACACACACACACACACACACACACACACACACACACACACACACACACACACACACACACACACACACACACACACACACACACACACACACACACACACAATGACTAAGAATCCGATGCGACTTGGAAGTTCTGGGAAGTTCTTAGAACTTCATGTTCAGAAGAGACCTTATACACAGACAAACAGACAGACAGACAGATACAAGCACACAGAGACGCAGACAGACATACATTTACAGACAGATAGATGGAAACAGACAGACAGACATATATACAGACAGGTAGGTAGAAACAGACAACTAGAAGCAGACAGAGAGTTACAGACAGACAAATAAGGACACACAGACATTTTGTTCATTTATATTCATTTATCTTTTTATTATTTATTTATTCATTCGCTTATCTATTTTATTGATTAATTTCTTTATTCATTTATTGCACATTTGAGAAAATAGAACGTCTTCGAATCCAGCGAACGAAGGACAGAGGAAATGCATTGCATTAAGTTAGAGACGATGTATAATGAGATATGATCGAAGAATATTGACACAGGCAGTGCATGATCTCACTGTAAATGTCGACAAAATTGAAATGTGGTATACAGATCCAATATAATACAAAATAGATAATTGATTATTTATTTGTATATTCATTTTTCTATCTATTTCATTATGGATTTTTTTTGTATATCTATTAATTGATTTATGTATTTATTTATTTCTGTATTTGCGAGAAAATTAATTTGTGAATCATTGCTGATAATTTGATTCTACATATGTTTCATAAGATGATTTTGATTCATAATTTGTTTCTCGTCTGCTGAATGTGGCAGCTAGATGATGTCATGTCGCAGTACGAATGAAGCGAGATGATGTCATGTCGCAGTACGAATGAAGCGAGATGACGTTATGTCGCAGTGCGAGTGAAGCGGGATGACGTCATGTCGCAGTACGAATGAAGCGAGATGATGTCATGTCGCAGTGCGAATGAAGAGGGATGACGTCATGTCGCAGTGCGAATGAGGCGAGATGACGTCATGTCGCAGTGCGAATGAAGTGGGATAATGTCATGTCGCAGTGCGAATGAAGCGAGATGACGTCATGTTACAGTGCGAATGAAGCGGGATGACGTCATGTCGCAGTGCGAATGAAGCGAGATGACGTCATATCGCAGTGCGAATGAAGCGAGATGACGTAATCTCGTAGTGCGAGTGAAGCGGGATGACGTCATGTCGCAGTGCGAATGAAGCGAAATGACGTCATGTCGCAGTACGAATGAAACGAGATGACGTCATGTCGCAGTGCGAATGAAGCGGGATGATGCCATGTCGCAGTACGAATGAAGCGAAATGACGTCATGTCGCAGTACGAATGAAGCGAGATAACGTCATGTCGCAGTGCGAATGAAGCGGGATGATGTCATGTCGCAGTACGAATGAAGCGAGATGACGTCATGTCGCGACGCAAACGAAGCGAGATGACATGTCGGAATGCGAACGAAGCGAGATGACGTCATGTCGCGACGCAAACGAAGTAAGACGACGTCATGTCACAAGGCAAACGTAGCGACTCGAAAGCAAATCTCATTGATCTCGTCTTAGTGGGACCTAAAGCCATTAAATACATCCAGATTTGGTTTTAGTGTTCAGTGCTCTTCCGTAATACCTAATGGATAGATCTTACCAGATATCATACGGAAACTCAATAATGTTTTCTATTTCAGTACATTTTCCCCATAATTGAGTTCGATATTTTTTAATAAAGCCTTCATGTTGACACTATATAGACAAATACAATAAACTAATTTATTCCTGATTTTCCCTTATTTGTTTTTTCTTCTTCTTAAAAATATTTTCCATCATCTCAGATGTTCTTTCAAAAAATTTCTTTTCTTCAGGTTCTCCTCCTCGACCCTGAAAATCTCAAATGGTGTTCTTTGAGTTTTGAAATCATTCTTTAAGAAATGTTCAAAATCCAGCTCAAAATCCAGGATGGGCTTTGGAGACTCCAGTTTGTGTTCTTCGAGTTTTCAGAATATTCTTTAAGAAAATTTCTCAGTCCAAATCAAAATCCAGAAGACGCTTACGAGACTCCAGTTTTTGTTCTTCGAGTTTTGAAATAATTCTTTAAGAAATTTTCAAAATCTAAAATAGGTCTGTTCACTGGGGACGAAGACTCGTCCATTCTGGCGCATGGCGTCAAGTCGTCATATGACGTCATAAAAAGTGAAATTACGTCAGAGTATCATCCAGCCAATCAGCGGGCCTTTAGCTATCAGGGGGCGGGGCATGTGAAGGTTTGGACCAATGAGAGCCTTCGTTAACGACATGACGTCGCATAAAGTACTTAGGTCCATTTGAGTCCTTCATCTTCAACTATAATGTTACTTTGTGATTATTATTATTATTATTATTATTATTATTATTATAACTATTATTATTATTATTGTTATTATTATTATTATTATTATTGATACTATTATCATTATTAGGAGAGGAACAGAAGGAGTAATTGGTGAGGAACAGTGTGGATTTAGGACGGGTAGAGGTTGTGTAGATCAGATCTTTGTGGTAAGACAGATATGTGAGAAAGCTATAGGAAAGGGGAAGGATGTTTTTTTGGCTTTTATGGATCTGGAAAAAGCTTATGATAGGGTAGACAGAAAGGCACTGTGGGAGGTTATGCAGATATATGGGATAGGAGGGAAGCTTTTGGGAGCTGTCAAGAGTTTTTATGAGAGTAGTAGAGCATGTGTTAGGATTAGAAATGGAGAGAGTGAGTGGTTTGAAGTAAAGGTGGGACTTCGTCAAGGATGCGTTATGTCGCCCTGGCTGTTCAACTTATACATGGATGGGGTGGTGCGAGAGGTGGATGCTAGGGTAGTGAGTCAGGGATTGGAGATGGTTAAAGAAAATGGAGAAAAGTGGGAGGTGAGCCAGCTGTTGTTTGCTGACGACACTGCGCTTGTGGCAGGGTCAGAGGAGGGATTGAGGAAGTTGGTGGCAGAGTTTGGGAGAGTATGTGATAGAAGAAAGCTAAAGATAAATGTGGGTAAAAGTAAGGTGATGAGATGTACAAGGGGTGAAAGTGGCAGTAGACTGGAAGTGAACATTAAGGGAGAGCGACTGGAGGAAGTGGATAGTTTTAGATACTTGGGTGCAAGTGTAGCAGGAAAAGGTGGAGTGAAGGTGGAGGTAGAATGTAGATTGAGAGAAGCGAGTAAATGCCTTGGTGGTTTAAAGAGTGTAATGAGGAATAGACATTTGGGAATGGATGCGAAGAGGAGACTGTATGAAGGAGTGATTGTGCCAACAGCACTGTATGGGGCAGAAACGTGGAACATAAGAGAAGAAGAGAGAAGGAGTTTGAATGTGTTTGAGATGAGGTGTCTGAGAAGTATGGTGGGGGTTTACTAGGCTGGATTAGAGTGAGAAATGAGGAGGTGAGGAGGAGAACAGGGTGAAAAAGGATTTGGGAGATAGGGTTGATGAAAGAATATTAGGATGGTTTGGACACATGGAAAGAAATGAGTGAAGAAAAGACTAGTAAAAGTGGTTGGGAAGGCAGATGTGGAGGGAGTGAACATGAGGGGACGTCCTAGGATGAGGTGGATGGATGGGGTGAAGGGGGCTTTGGGGAAGAGGGGAATGTCTGTTGAGGATGGAAGGGAGAGGACGGAAGACAGAGGTGAGTGGAGAATGGTTGTATATGGATGATGTTGTGACTGCATGAGGAGGAATGGGCGGGGTGGTGGGGGGTGGTGTAGTATGTGTGAGTAAATTTTGACGCAGCCCGAAGGGATTTCTCCCCGTCCTCGCCTCATATGCAAAGGGGGACGGAGAGGGGGGGTCGCCGATTAAATGAAGCGGCCTTGCTGTGGATGTACTGTGTCTTGCGACACTGCTTCTGACCCAGGGCGGTGGGCAGGGTGCAGGGATGACCCGTCATCCAGGAGGTGCTCAGATGAGAGGAAGGGTGGGAGGGGTGTGGAGGGTATTTAGGGATGAAATGGGTGGGAGTGTTTTTGTGCCTTTCCCTTTTTGGCTACCTCCCTTGGAAGGGGGAAAAAGCCTTGGTATATGTATGTATCATTATTACTATTTATTATAGTTATTGTTATTAATATTATTATTGTTATTATTGTTATTATCATTATTATTATTATTATTATCTTTATTATTGTTATTACTATTGTTATTATTATCATTATTATTATTATTATAAATACTATTATTATTACAATTTATTGTTATCGATAATATTATTATTATTTTATCATTATCATTATCATTATCATTATTATCATCATTATTTTATTATTAGTATTATATTATTGTTATTTAGTCTAAACCCCCATTTTTTATACAAATATTTCGGAATATTTTCATTTCACTTCTCACGTTTTCTTTGATAATCTTTCTCTTAACTCTCTCCTCTCTCTCTATTTCTATCTTTATATCTCTCTCTCCCTCTCTCACTCTCGCCTCTAAATCTCTCTCTACCTCTCTCTTGTTTCCAATTTATCGCCTTTTAATATCACCTGACATCTTCACGGGCGAAAACTTCGCCTCTCGATTTTCGCCTCCGAATCACAAGATCACCTCATCATTCCCCAATCAGTAGATTCATTGAATCACATCCCCAATCACTCATTCCAATCCTGGCTCTGTCTATGGACCAAATGGTCATCCGACTTCCGAATCATGACTCATCAGTTTTGATGATAATCGTGATTGGGAGTGATAGGGAGAGAGGGAAAGGGTTAGAGCTGGTCATCCCTAATTCTAAGGAAAAAAAACCTTCCTCTTCTTCCTCCTCTTCCTCTTCCTCTTCCTCCTACTTTCTTTCTCCTCTTCATCCTCTGCCTCTTCCGCCTCCTCTTCCTCCTCTTACTCCTCATCCCCCTCCTCCTCTTCCTCCTCCTCTCCCTCCTCCTCCCCCTCCTCTTTCTCTTCTTCGTCCTCTTCATGTTTCTCTTACTCCTCTTCCTCTTCCTCCTCAACCTTCCCTTCCTTATCCTCTTCCTCCTCCTCTTTTTCTTCCTTTTCAAACTCATAGTCTTT